>NC_058131.1:345129733-345172638 GCF_016433145.1 Gracilinanus agilis | reverse complement strand
TTTCTTTCTTTTCTTTCTTTTCTTTCTTTTCTTTCTTTTCTTTCTTTTCTTTCTTTTCTTTCTTTCTTTCCCCTTATGTGTATTGGCTCCAAGGCAAAAGAGTGGTAAGGGTAGGCAATGGGGGTCAAGTGACTTGCCCAGGGTCACACAGCTAAGAAGTGGCTGAGGCCATATTTGAACCTAGAGATGAGGACCTCTCATCTCTAGGCCTGACTCTCATTCCACTGAGCTATCCAGCTACCTCCCTCCTTGTTCTTTCTTATACATGTTGTTCCATTTCTACCTTCATTACCTCACAATCCTGGGACATATTCTTTATTCACCTTTCCCTCTTATAATCTTTAACATCTTTCAAGGTGCAATTCCAGTTCTGTTAACTACAGAATAGAGAGAACTAAGTGGCATAATGGGTAGAGCACTGGGCTTGGAATCAGGAAGATTCATCTCCATGAGTTCAAATCCAGTTTCAGACATTTACTGGTTGTGTGACCCTACTTGTCTCACTGTCCTCATTTGTAAAATGGGGTAGAGAAGGAAATGGAAAACTGCTCCAATATCTTTGCCAAGAAAATTCCAAAATGGGGTCACAAAGAATAAAACATGACTGAAATAATTATACTATACTATATAAATATAACTATACAATAACTACTACAAAAAAGCTTTTCCAGATGTCATTAGTTTTCTTTCCTCCAATTTATCTTGTAAGTATCTATTAAATATTGAATCTCCAGGTAGAATGTAAGTTCCTTGAAGGCAAGAGTTATTTCTAAATCATTTCTTAAAAGATCTCCATTGCTTTGCCAATAATCAGAAATGCTTGTTGAGTGGAACTGAAAGTAACTTGCCCAATGTTATACCATAAGCTGGCTAATATTAGTAGCAAAGCCAAGAGTAGAACCAAAGTTGCCTAATTCCAAGACTGTTGTTCTGTCTACAAATGGAAGCCTTGGTAAAGAGAGAAATCCTAAGCCAATACATTTAAATTTAGACTTCTGTTGTTCTTCCCTTGACAGTGTTGAGATAGTCCAAAGATGTCCTAAAGCCCTGTCTAAATAGATGAAATTATAGACTTAAAAGAGAAGCAAATATTAAATGTTTTCCCTGAACAACAGAGCCAAATGTTAATTGTTTTGTGTAAATTATTATCATATGGGGTATCTACTGAGTACCCATTGCATATAAGGTGGAGAAGAGGAAGAAGAATGAGATATGGTCTGCCTTCAAGAGACTTGCTTTATGTGATTCTGAGAGTCCTTTACGTTGTGTTGTATAGACTGGGCCAAAATGTGGATTAAAACTCTTAAAGTACTTATAACTGCATTTTAAAAACAATATTCATGTGACAGTTTTAAAAAAAGACTCTTACCTTTCGTCATAGAATCAATACTGTATATTGGAGGGCAGAGGAGTGGTACGGGTGAAGCAATGAGGGTTAAGAGACTTGTCCAGGGTCACCCAGCTAAGAAGTGCCTAAAGCCAAATTTGAACCTAGGACCTCTTGTCTCTAGGCTTGGCTTTCGATCACTGAGCCACCTAACTGCCCACTGTAACAGTTATTTTTAACTTGAGTGATTAGTTTATAGGAGAGATAATATGCCCTCCTCCTACACAGTGGAAACAGAACAGGGCCAAATGACCTGGGTACTAGGCCCAGTTCTGCTGCTAACTTGTTATTTGACCTACCTCAAGTCAGCAAGGTGGTGTAGTGGATAGAGCCCTGGTCTTGGAGATAGGATTCAAGATCTGAGTTTAGATTTGGCTTCCAATACTTATTGGCCATGAAATTCTGGGCAACCTCTTTTTGCTTAATTTTCCTCATCTGTGAAATGGGGTTAATAATGGCACATACCTCCCAGGGTTTGTGAGGATCAAATGAGGTAATCAGTATAATGCCTGGCACATAGTAGATGCTTAATAAATACTTGTTAAAGAAAGAAGGTGATAGAAAGAGATAGACAGAAAGAAGAAATCAGTAAATTATTCTAGGTCTTCATTTTCTCATCTGTAAAGCAAGGGTTGAAGATATGAGCCAAAGAATATTAAAATTTGTATAAGAAATTTAAATGATCAACAACCATATAAACAAAAAGATAGTTCCAAATCCCTAAAAAGAAAATAAATAAATTAAAATAACTTATGTTATTTGGCTCTAGGTTCAAATCCTGTCCTTGGTACTTATGGCTGATGTAACTTCTGGGCCTAAATTTCCTTAATTATAAAATGAGAGGATTGGATTAGATTGCTTTTGAGGGTTTTCTTCTGTACTAAACATTATGATCTTACTATTCATAAATTTGACCATAACAATAAAAGATAGAAACAGTTGAGTTTGGAGGGTTTGTGGGAATACAGACACACTAATGCAGAGTTAGTGAAGATGTGTGTTGCTCAAATATTCTAGGGAAAAAAATGGAATTAGTTGAGAAAAGACCATTGTATATTTATTCCTTTCGATCCAGTGATTCTGTTCTTAGACATGTACCCTGAGAAGGTCAATGACAGAGAGAAAGGTCCTGTAGATAATAAAATATTCATAGCAGCATTCCTTATGGTAGCAAAAACCTTGAAACAAAGTGTTCATTCTTGGGAAAGAAATTGTGATATAGCAATGAAATGTAATATTTTGAGAAAAAAGAAAAAAGAAACAATGAATATGAAGAAGGAAGATAAATATGAGAATATTTGTATGAAGGGAAAGAACAAAAGAAAGGAGAAGGAAGGGAACCATATACAAGATGACCGTAACAATATAAATAAAAACAATCTTGAACCCAGAGAACAGAGATGTATCATATATCCCCTATGTTGTTACAGAGGCAGGAGACTATGAATGCAAAATGTGGCTTATATTGTCAAATTTGTTTTATTTGTTTGTTTTTACAAGGCAGGGTTCTTTGGGGGCAGGGAGGGCACAGAGAGGGAAATAATAACTAACATTTTGAGTCCCATCTTACAGATGATAAAAACAGAGGTAGAGAAACTTGGCTAGGATTATACAACTAATAAAAATTGGAGGCAGGATCTTTCTGACTCCATTTCCAATACTGGTGACTGTGATCAGGGAAAGCACAAAAGGAAACAATAAAAAATATAGGAAAAAATAAGGCAGGAAAAAGGAACACTTTGGGCTAAATGAGCTCTAAGGTTTCTTTTAAGTGTTCCATTAGATCCATATTACCTGTTAGCTCTTGGATTCTTATAGAGCAATATCCTTGTGAAAACAGTATTCAAGTCTTGCCTTCATTTTAGAGGTGACTGGCTCAAGGTCAGATGGCTAGTTAAGTGGGAAAGCCTGGACTCAAGCCTAGACCTGATATTTCCCGTCCCAAGGCTCTGAGCTTTAGTTTTCTAATTGGTAGAATTGTAGAAGGTGTGAAATACTACTTGCAGTATCTTCTTTATCTAATTGTGTTTTGAGTTTGGAAAGCTTTGAAAACCTTGAAAAACTGTATGAATGTGAATCATTCATATGCTATGCTGCTAACCATGCTAGTGAGGAGAGATGTAGAAATAGTAGATAATAGAAAACGGTATTTAACACTACATCACCGATATTTAGTGTCAGATTGAGCTATGATTTTTTTCTTTCTCAGAAGATTATTTCCCTAATTACATTTAGAAGAAGCTAATATTAAAACTAGCTGATGTTCTTTTAGCTCAAATGCTTTGGAAAGAGAAGAGGGCAAGAGAAGGATATATAAAGACTTGTGATAGTAAAGCAGACTGAAGTTAATATTACCTGTAGAAGAGATTTTACACACACACACACACACACACACACACACACACACACACGAGGCAGGTGTTATTAGCCTTTGTAGACAGCTAAATAACATTATGGAGATAGAGTGAGATAGAAAGAGTATGAATTTGGATTTAGGAGATGTTGATTTAAATCTTGTTTCTGATACTAGCTGTGTTGCTGTGGACAAATTGCTTTATCTTGTCTCAGTTTTTTTTTTATCTGTTAACTGGGATAATAATACTTATGAATACATCTAGTAGTGTTCTTCTTAGGAGAGTGCTTTATGATTTTATAAAGTGGTTTAGAAATATGAAATATGAACATGCACATCAATATTCATGTTTATACATATTTCATAAACCTATATGTGCATCTATTTATCTTTAAGTTAATTGATGAAATATTTGTTAAACTCTTACTATGTTCAAGATGCTGTACTAGGTGCTAGATGTTCCAAACCAAGGATGAAGCAGCCTCTATTCTCAAGTACCTTACGTTCTCCTGGGGGTTAGGCGGGGAGGAAGGAATATCACATGTATATAGGTAATTCAAGGAGGGAATCTAACAGTTGAGAATATCAGGGAACTCTTTATGGAAAAGGTATTACCTGAACTGAGTTTTGAAAAAAAGATAAGATCTTTGAAAGATAGAGAATAGGAAAAGAATATAATATAGGAATGGAGAATACATGACACGCACATCAACCAGTAAACAAATATGTGCTTAATGGGATAATATGCACAACACATTTCAAACCTTAAAGTGCTATATAGACATTTTTTATTATTGTTGTTGTTGTTATCAGGCAGACATTAGGGATGCAATGCTAAATTTGGAATCGTCTCTGCTCTCAAGAAAGTTAAATTTTATTTTGAGAGTTAGGGCTAGGGTAACAGTATGTACACAGATGCATATGTAAAATATGGAGGGTAGAGATCAAGATATTTCTTTTATAAAATGTGCCATTCAAAGTCGAGCTTTTAAAATAGTTGTGTGTGTGTTCACATAGACACACATATATAATGTTGTTTTTTTTTTAAACCCTTACCTTCTATCTTGGAATTAATACTAAGTATTGGTTCCAACACAGAACAACTATAAGGACTAGACTTGCCCAGGGTCAGACTACTAGTAAGTATCTGAGGCCAGATTTGAACTCTTTCTTCTCTATCCCACTGTGCCACTTAGCTGCCCCATCACTTTTTTTTACCCAGTATCAAATCATTTTTATAATTACTATTCCACAGGGTAATTTGAGATGAGATATTCCTAAAACTACTTCCTTCTCATTTTTTCATTGTTGTTCTTTAAAAAAATTATTGATGTTTTGTTTTTATAGTATGAACATTTCCAGAGTACCCACACTTTATAAGACTCTACTGTAACAAATTAAAGTGATTAAGCAAAAATAAAACTATAGTTTCCACATCTGAAAATGTATGTAACAGTCAATACCTGTAGCCTCTTTCCTAATCTCTCCATATTTTTATTTTTAAAAAAATTAACAGAAACCCTTTTTTTCTCTCTTCTACTATCCCCTTCTACTCCAATGATAAAATAGAGAAAAACCCCATAAGTTTCTTGTAAGCAACATATCAGTTATACAAAACAAATTCCTTCATTGACTGTGTTTAAAAAAATCTCAGCCCCTGCCCCCCCCCCCCCCCATTTGTCACTTTGGTGATGTGTACCACATTTCATCATTGGTCATCTGCCATCATGAATTGTCATTGCATTGATCATAATTTTTTTTTTACAGCTTTCAAAATTATTTTTTGCTACAATGTTGTAATTGTATAAACTGTTGTCTAGGTTTTTTTTACTTCACTCTAAATCAGTTTACATAAATCTTTCCATATATCTTTGAAATCAACCATTTCCTCATTTCCAACAGCACAATAGTATTCTATCACATTCATATGTCACAATTTGCTATGCCATTCTTCAGTTGATGGGTATTCCCTTAGCGTCTAGTTTTTTGTTTCCCCCCAAAAAACTGCTACAGATATTTTTGTTCTATCGGACTTTTTCTTCTTTCTTTGATCTCTTTGGGAAAAGGTCTAGCAGTAGTATTGGTTGGTCACTATTTAGTAATTTATGATATGTAATTCTAAGATGTGTTCCAGAATGGTTGTATTTATTTATGGGTCTACCTACAGTGCATCAATGTGTCTGTTTTCTCACAGTTCCTCCAATATTTGTCATTTTCCTTTTTTTTGGGTCAACTTTGAAAATCTGATAGGTATGAGATAGAATCACAGATTTGCTCTAATTTGCATTTCTCTGATTATTTGTGATTTGGAGCACTTTTTTTTTTAACATGGCTTTAGAAAGCCTGTTTCCCCCCCCCCCCCCTGGAGAATTGCTTATCATATCCTTAGACCTTGATGATTGGAGAATAGCTATTCTTATAAATTTGAATATTTGCATGTAGAACTTGGATGTGACTTTTATGAGAGAAACTTGATGTCAAGTCCCACCCCCAGTTAATTATTTTCCTTTTAATTTTAGTTTTATTGGTTTTATTTTGCAAAACCTTTTTAATTTTATATAATCAAAATGATCCATTTTCTCTTCAGTGATCTTTGTTCTCTCATGTTTGGTCATGAGCTTTTCTTTTACCCATAGATATGATATATCATTTCCCCCCATGTTTGTCTAATTTTCTTATGAAGTCATCTTTCACCATCTAGTTCATATATTCATTTTGAGTTTGTCTTTATATTAGGTGTGAGTTGTTTGTCTAAATCTAATTTCTTTTATGCTACTGTACATTTTCCCTAGTAGTTAAAAAATAAAATAATGAGTCTTTATCACTGTTTGTCAAACACTAGGTTATTAGATTCGTTTTCTTCTGTATGCTATATACTTAATTTTTTGCACTAATTGATCTCTGCTTTTTGACCAGTACCCTTTGTATTGGTAAATAAGGGAAAAGTCCATGACCAGATAGAGGATAGAGAGGATCACAAAAAGTAAAATAATTTTGATTATATAAAATTAAAAAGGTTTTGCACAAGAAAATTTTAGAAGGGAAATGATTTGGAAAAAGCCATTGCAGCAAATATTTGTAACAAAGATCTATTTTCTAAGATGGGAAGAATGGATTCAAATTTATAAGAAGGGCTATTATTCAATTGCCAGTCAGGTAACAAGTATTTATTATGTATATACAATATGCTAGACACCTGTGATAGGCAGTATCAATACCAAAAAAAGAAAAGGAGCAAAAAATTTCCCTACTCTCAAGGAGCCCACAGTCTAATGGTAGAGACAATATGCAAACCAGCACAATCAAACAAGATATAAAAATAATTAATTAGAGACAATCAACACAAGGAAGAGACTGATATTAAGGGGGACCCAGAAAGAATTCTTGTAGATAGTAAACTTTTAGCTGAGTCTTGATGGAAGCCAGGAGATGTCAGTGAATTGTGACAATTCCAGGTACAGGGAATAGACAGTGAAAATGTCCAGAGTTGGAGTCAGGAAATCCCCACAATTGTAAGGAAAGAGTCATTATTATTGTTTTATAGGGGAGGAAACTGAGGCTTAGAGATGTGGAGCGATCTGATTTTTTATCTGTAAATCCCAGAGCAAAAACTTCTTCCAAAGCAAGATGGAGTCCAGGCATGGGAACAGCTAGTGAAAATGCCCAGAATTAGAGTTATGTGTTCCAGAAACAGCAAGAAGACCAGGGTCATTGGATTACAGAGTACATGGAAGAGAGGAAAGTGTAAGAAGACACATAATTCAGGAAAGAGTCAGATTATATAGAACTTTTAAAACCAGTGGAGGATTTTATAATTGGTCTTGGAGGTCATAGGAAACCACTAGAGTTTATTGGATGAGGATGTATATGACATGGTGAGATTTGGGTTTTAGGAAGATCAGTTTGATAGCTGAATGGAAAATGAACTATACTGGAGAAAGTCATAAGGCAGGAGATTAACCAGTAGGCTATTGCAGAAGTCAGGGAGTGAGGCGATGAAGGTTAACATACTATTTTGGTGGCAGTTCAGAGGGAAAGAAGGGGGCATATATAAGAGAACTTGAAAACTGATTGGATATGGGTAATGAAAGAGTTGACATCACACTAGGATATGAATAAACAGTTTTCAAGGAAAGAAATCTAAGTTATCAATAGCCATGTGAAAAATGCACCAAATCACTAATAACTAAAGGAATGGATATTAAAGCAACTTTGAGGTTCTACCTCACACCCGCCAGATTGACAAAATTGACAAAAAAGGAAAATGATAAATATTGGCTGGATTATGGGAAAATAAGCACATTAATGCACTTTTGGTACATTCACCAACTGTGAATTACTCTAGCCATTCTGGAAAGCAATTGGGAACTGTGCCTTGAAAGTTGTTAACTTGTGTGTATCTTTTGATCACTACTAAGCCTATACTCCAAAGAGATCAAAGAAAGAGGAAAAGAACCCTATATATAGGAAGGAGAAAAAATAAATGTTCTTTAATTGAAAAAATGAATTTAATTTTAAAAATAAAATAAAAAATAGAGTGCTTAGTAGGGGAAGAAGGCACCATCTCCTTATCAGAGACTGTACTGGAGGAAAGAATGGAGGATGATGTCATGGGATTTTGAGATGCAGAGTAGGGGAGAAATGGACCAGTTTTTGGGAAGAAATGCTAGTAACTAGTAATCAAATATAATATTTAAAAACTATACACATATACACACATATAATCTTTTATTCCATTCCTAAGATACACATCAGGATAGTGCAGTGGTCAAAATTCCAAAGTAATGTTTTTAAAGAACAAAATAAAACTTCCCTCTGAAAATGTAAGGTTGAAAATAACCACCACAATCAGCAGCTGAGTCTGCGCTGGCTCGTTTTTGAATTCTCAGACAACAACAGTAGCAAAATTTCACACTACAAGGAACTGGCCTTAGGAATATTGGAAACCACTGTAAATTGAAGACATTTTGTATAAAATTGTTTGTAAAATGTCTCCCAGAAGCTACATAAAATGGGGGAATAGTTGGAAAATTGAGGGAAAAAGTATACTTGACTCAACTGGGCTGATACAAAAGAATCCAGTGGGCATTGATCATCCCCTTAAGAGGCTCATGTGGTTATGAAGCATAGGTTGTTTGAATACCTGCAAAATTAAAGTAGCATTAATTGCAACCTTGTAATGACTAATATACAAGAAATGAGGTTTGCAATTTAGTCTAGGTATGTTGATTTTACAGAAAGCTTTTCTTTGAACATGTAGGTTAGGCTATGTTGAGGATAGTGGTTTGTTAGGTGATGCATGAGAAATATTCATTTGTTTGCTCCTTTAGTAAGAGAAAGATAAAATGATTTGTATTCCTCTAGCCAATGTGCTTTCCCATCCCTGCAACAATTCTATGAATTAGGTAGAGAAAGAATTATTATTATTATTGTTTTATGGGGTGGGGCACATGTAACTGAAGTTTAGAAACATTGAATGATCTGATTTTTTTAACCATATACCTGTAAAGACCAAAAAAAGAACTTCAAAGCAAGGCTTCCTATTCTTGATAAGGTGTGCCATTCATTCAATTTCATCCCCTTTCCAGTCAGGCATAGGAACAAACAACTCTATCTTAATAGTGTAATCATATAAGATTCAAAAATTCCTTGCTCTCAAGGGATTGTGAGGAAGAAAAAATGAAGAGGAGAGAAAGGAAAAAAGAGGGAAGCTCAGGCTCCCTAGTGGATGAATATGTATGTATTTAACAATAAATATAAATTGTCAAACATTAAAATTCATTTTTGAAGGCAAGATGGTTATGAAGGTTTCTGTGGTCAGTACCTTGGATTTGGGAAGTTTACTTTAGAACCTTAAAGGTACTGGTCAGATGTATATTAACTTTTCTGCTTGAAATTTCCATCACATTAAAAAAGCTGCCAATTTTGTATTTGGAAGATTAGAACTTCCTCATTTGATAATACCTGAAGGATACACTAGAAAACATATTTTTTAGTTTTATTCTTCTATTTCTCTTCCCCTACATTCCAATTAAGGGAAAAATCCCTACCAGTTTTGGACAGTCTTTTAGAGATGTAAACCAAATAAGAATACTTGAGTGTAAAAGAAAAATCAGGGCATCACATTTTTTAACTGGATCTTGAACTTAGAGATGGTTTAGAGTAAATAGGTTAATGCCTTCATCCTGCAGAGAATTGATCACTGTATAAGAATTTTAGTTTGGTTGGAATGTACATGCGTATGGATCATAAACCATACACATGTGATAGAAATTTTTACAAAGTCCTGAGAGAAGTCTGTTTTATCTTTCACTTAAGTACCTTCAGGAATGGGGAAACTCCTTACCTCATGAACTAGCCCATTTCATTTTTATATGTCCCTTATTAATAATAAATTCTTAGTTACACTCAACAAGACTTTTTAAAAATTGAATGGAAATTGGCCTCTATATAAGATCTACTTATTGATCCTAATTCAGTTTATTATCTGTTATGTGTCAGTCAGCATACCCAGGAATTGAAAAACAAAGATGAAAATGAAACAGCATTCTGCCTTCAATAAGCTTCTGTTCTATTGGAATTAGGTTGGGGGTTAGAGTTAGAGCAGAGGCATATACTCAGATAAGTAAAAACAGAGTAAGTACAAAGTCATTCCATGGAATGGGAAGAGAGAGAGAGAGAGAGGATTGGGAAAAACCTTGCCAAGAAGGTGGCACCTGAACTGGACTTTTCTCTAGGTAGAACTGAGGAGGGAAGCCTGGAAGCATGGCATGCCCTTTCAGGCCCAGCAGAACAAATTTAATCTCTCTTCTGCAAGATAGGATGTTTAAATAACCCTATACCATTTCAATTATTTTTGAGGGATTAAATGTTTCTAGTTCCTTAAGTCGATCCTTATGTTGTATATTCCTCAGGCCTGTTGGATTCCTGGTTCTAAATCTAGATCTGGAAAAGATCTTAAAGCCCCTACTTTTCTACTACCTTATTTTACAGTTGAGGATTCTTAGATCCAAAGATCTAATATGACTCCCCATGATCCTACAGGTAGTAAGTATTAGAGATGGAGTTTGAACCCAGGCCCTTGGACTCCATAGCCATTGACTTCCTCTGGTCATGTGTGCCTTTGTCAGTATCCTTTCTAACATGTTTCATCCTGAAAGGAACAAAAAGGTTTAGATTTTAATAAGGCTGACCAAAAAGGAGTCCAATGGGGTTGTCACTTCTCTCCTTTTGGAGACTGAACTTCTGTTAGTGCAGCTTAAGGCTACTTTAGCTTTCTTTGGCTGCCAAATGGCTAGAGGGGCATCACTAAGTAAGGAAAGTTTTGAGGACTCTCTTGTCACAGTAAGTAACGAATTACCCTTCTAGTTTTATTCAGTAGGAAGAAATACTTTCTGAAAGTTATCATGGGAAAGCAGCCTTAGAACCTTAGTGCTGTCATGATGTCCTATTAATGCCTTGATGAGTTTGACATCTTTACTCATGATTTCACAAAACATTGACATGAAGGCTTTCAAGCTTTGTTTTGTCATGTGAAGGACTTTATTCAGTCAAGGAGTAGTAGTAGCTCTTTGAAACTGTTGACTTGTGACTTGGTTGGTTAGTCTGTGGTAATAATGAAGCCAAAGTTGGACATTTGGTCTCCCACAAGGATCCATTAAATTCACTGTTTGAAATTTGCTTCCACAAGAGATTGTATTTTTAGTCAATACTAAAGATGTGGCAGAAACTAAAGATATAAATGGAATTTTAAAATGTCTGTAGGATTCTTATTAATTGCCTGGAATCTGGCCTCCAAATCACTTCCAGGCCATTTTCAAACCAGGTGGCAGGCAAAGCTTTATCTACCCTTTCTACTTTCCTTTTCTCTCTTGTTTAGAAATTAAACTCTCTGAAGCTATTTTGCTTCTATTTGTATCCCTATTTTAGCACCATGCTTGGTACAGAGTAAGTGCTTAGTAAATGTTTTTACACTCATTCATATGTAAAAGTTCCATTATTGGTTATCAATGAATACTTGTGATGATGATATAATAATAATGAATTTGCTAGTAATTTACGTTTATAATGTTGTAGAATTTTCAAAGCATTTCTCTGAAAAAACCTTGTGATATAGACAGTCCAAGTATTATTGCTGCTATATTAAAGATGAAGGAACTAAGGCTCAAGTTTGTGACTTTATTCAAGGACACAAATAGTATGAATGACAGAGCCAGTGTTAAAATTCAAGTCTTTTGACTTCTTAGTCCAGAGCCCTTTCCAATGTACCAGGCTGTAGTTGATGTTAGAGAGTATGCCATTAGTTTTGAGGTTGTCGTTTAGGAGGACAACTACTTTATTCCATGGTATGTTTTTTGTTGCCTCTGTCAAGAATTGAATAGATGACAGTTCTGACCTAGTGTGACAGTTGTTATTTTAAAAATAAGATTCCTCTAAATATTCTCATGCACAGATTGATAAAAAGTGAGTTTAATAAAAATGTTATTGAATTAAAAGCCAAGCAGGATCTGATGTGTGCTATTCTATAAATAACTTATGAAAAGTGAAAAGATGTTTCTGTTAGCAAATTTAAAATAATCATTAGAATCCTTCAACAGATTGCTGCTAATTGGATTGAGAATTAAACAGCTTTGTATGAGTGCAAAGTTAATTAATAGCCCATTACTTTTTTAATAAGCCAAATTCATTTGGAAATAGAAGAGATGCAGCAGAGTTTATCATGGATGAGATGCTAGATTGGGAATATTATTCATTCCCTTCATGAGGGAAACTGTTTAATTAAAGCCCGAATACATGTATGCATCCTGGAAGAACTGTGTCTTTTATCCCTGGTGTCCAGTGTTTGGAGGGCTCTGTGTATGTGTGGTTGTGTGTGTGTTTGTGTGTATATAGAGGGAGAGAGAGAAAAAGTATATGTGTTTGGAGAATTGTGTTTATTTCATATTCTCTTCCATGGTGAGGTTCGTTAGCAAGAGAATGAAAGTTTAATGATTTTTATGTGAACCTCCCCATTCAATTTAGTTCTTTCTAGCTTATAGGAAAAACAAAGGTCCTTCCTCCAAAGTGAAGATTTATCTAGAATTGTTGAGTTCTCTATCTTCCTATTAAACTGATTTTCTTTTTTCCTAGACAAATACATTTTTTGGACAACTTTATTTTTACATTATAAAAATTTATCCCAGTATCTGTCTCTCTCTCTGTCTCTCTGTCTCTCTCTGTCTCTCTGTCTCTCTCTCTCTCTGTGTCTCTCTCTCTCTCTGTCTCTCTGTCTCTCTCTCTCTCTCTGTCTCTCTCTCTCTCTCTGTCTTTCCAAAAAATACATTGAAGAAATCTGAAAATACATGCTACGTTCCACAGTTTTAGGTCTCCCCCTTCCACAAAGGGACTGGGATAGAGATGCCTTCTTATATCTCTTCTTTGAGGCCATACTTATTCTTTAAGGTTTTGCAACATTCTGTTTTAGTTGTGTTTTCATTGTTTTTTCTATTTCCATTGTTGTAGTCATTATGTATATTATTTTCTTGACTCTACTTACTTCACTCTGTATCATAGCCTTCATATTAGTCACTTCTTATAGAATATGCAACACAATTTGTTTAGTCATTCCCCCAGTGATAGCCATCTCCTTTGTTTCCAGTTCTTTGTTGCTACAAAAAAGTGCTGCTAGAAATATTTTGGTGTACATAGAGACTCTTTATCAATGAGTTTCTTGGAGTTTGAACTTATTTCCAATCATAAATCACTAAGATCTAACATCAGATCCAAGATCGTTTTCCCAACTTCATGGTTATTCTCCCCCCCCATCTACCTCCACAACCTAATTTTACTGCTTATTTCTTTATTCTTTGTCCAACTGCAAATTTTATGGTGTCTAGATTCCTATTCTTTGACCTAACATGCTCTTTATAATAAAGGGAAACAGAATGGAGTGAAATAAAAAACTTCCCATTTTGGAGATGAGTACATTTTCTGTGTGCCATATTGAAATCTTAGTGTTCAGCCTTTGTGGAATCTCATATCTACACAGCTATCCCCTGCTTCCATATAAATATTTGCTTATTATACCTTGAATGGCATACTTTTTCAGGTGGAGAATGTGTCATCTTTTAGATATGTATGTATAATATGTACCTACATCTATAATGTAAATATCCTATAGCTACAATGTTCCTGTACTTCAAAAAAGTGCAATTTCATCTGTGTGGGTGCTCTATCTATGCACCTCGCTCATAATTTCTCTGTGCTTTGTAAATGGTTTTGGGTTGTGACCAAGAAAAATCATTTTGTCTTTTGCTAACTAGCTTTTCCCTGTGCAACTAGATCAGTTCTTGCAATACAAATACAATACAAACATCTACATATTTTGAGTTTTGGTCCAAAATGATGATTTACTTGGTGGTGGGATCTTTCTGGTGAAATAGTACTCTCTATTAATCACACAATCACTAAATATTTACTAGGTACCTACTAGGAATCAGGAAATTAAAAAAATGAAACTTTATTCTCAAAGAGGTTATGTTCTATTGGGGAAGACAGTATGTAGATGGGGGAGATAGTATGCAGAATAAGCACACAAAATAAGTACAAGATAGTTGACTAATAATTTTAAGGGACCAATAATGACTTCATAAAAAAAGATGGTACTTAAATTGAGTCTTGAAGGAAGTAAAGGATTCTGTGAGGTGGAATTGGGAATGGGAGAGGGAATGCCATGCAAGAGAATTGAGGGTCAGTCTAGTTTGGCTGAAATGTGGAATTTAGAAAGAGTGGCTATGTATAATGAAACTGGAAGGATAAGGAGTAGAACTGACAAGACTTGTTACCTAATTGGACATGTAAGGTAAGGGAGAATGAAAAGTCAAAGCTGAGGTTGAGATCCTGGATCTGGATGGTTTGGAAGGATGGCAATGGAGCCCTTGACAGAAAGAGAAGTACTGAAAGGGAATTTAGTCTTGATATGGGAGTTCTTAACTTGAGGTCTATGAACTTAAATATGTGCATGTATGTGTGTAAACATGTGTTTAATTAATGTATTTTAACACATAATATTCTCAGTATTTATATTTAACATCCATATTTATATATGTAAATAGTATTTCAATATAATTGCTTTCCTTTTTAATCTAATATGTTTTAGTTTATGTTCAAAAACATAACTCTGAGGAGTCCATGGAGGGCAGGAAGGGAAGGGAAGGAACATTTACTAAGCACTTGCTGTGTACCAAGCACTCAGCTAAAATCTTTACAAATATTACCTCATTTGCTCCTATAGATGAGGGAACTGAGTAAGAGAGAGATTAAGTAAGTGCCTGCATCTGGATTTGAACTCAGATCTTTCTGACTGCAGGCCCAACAATCCACTATACCTCCTACTTGCCTTATATCCATAAGTTTTACTAGATTGACAAAGGGGTCCATGATACAAAAAAGATGGAACCACAAAAGGTGTTGTAGTTGGGCACAGTATTGTGAGTTTTCTGGGGAATATTATTATGGGATCTCTGGGAGATTGGATTCCTTTGTGTATTGGGCATGGTTTCCTTTCTTATTATGTCCTAATTTAAAACTTTTCTGTTTGAAAAAAGAAGCAGCAACAGCTCTGGTATATTATAAAAAATTTGAAGGGGCCAAATGCCAAAGGAATTAGGCTTTCTTTGCTTGAGCCAAGAAGACTAAACTAGGAACCACTGGTAGAAGTTTCTGGGAAACATATTTCAGCACAACATAAGTAATATATGTAGTGGAATCAGCTTCCTTGTGAAGCAGAAATTTCTTAATCTCTAGAGATCTTCAACCAGGGGCCAGATGACCCCTTGTTGGATGATGCTATGGAGAAGATCAATACCTCTGGAAGGAGATTGGACTAGATGACCTCTACTGCCCTTTCCTGTGCTGAGAGTCTACAATCCTATGATTTTTATGAAATAGCTTCATTCTAAACCTCAGAGCCCAGGTGTCTCAGCCTTCACATCAAATATAAGGGCATCTGTGAGTTCAAGGGTTCTTAGGAAGGAAAATATACAGACCTCTCAGGTTAGCTTCAGCATAGATTTATTGCAATGAAGAGAGATTTGGACATTCAACAGCTTCCTCAGCAATTGGTAGAAGAAACTCTGGTCAGAACTCTCTTTACATAGTTACTCCTAGTACCCAATTTGGGGGCTTGGGGAATTCTGGGCCCCGATAATGATCCAGTGAAGGGGACAAAACTAGTAAGACTTAGCTCTCTTATTATGAATCTTCCATCTTTCTTTGGCACTGACTGCCCTTAAATTGTTAAGACTTAACTAAGAAAAACTCTCTGAAAGTTTGCTTGATGCCAAGGACTGCAATATGATTACAAGTGAAAAGAGTAATAATATTTAGAATTAAAAGGGCCTGAGTTCAAATTCTGTTTCTGTCACTATTAATGGGCAAATTGCTTGTCTCCTTTGGGACTCAGTTTCCTTATCTCTATAGTGAAAAGGTATAGTAGAAAGTTTTACTTGGTTGATTAAATGACTGATGGTCAGGAGAGCCTTTTTGGCTGGTTTATGCCATAGAAATATATTTTCTTTTCCTAGTTGGGTTTGAAGCAATGTAGGTGACAAAGAAGTACCTGTTGGTGATGATGGTAATAATAGATGACAGTAATTTTATGGTTTAAGAATTAGAAAATATTTTATACACTTGATATCTTTTATTTCATCTAATAAGCCTTTGAGGTTGCTAGCTCTACTACATGTATTATCATTCATATTTTCCAGATGGGGAAGCAGATTCAGAGAGATCACCTGATGTGCCCAGATTCAGACAGATAGAGAATATCTGAGGCAGAATTTTAACTTGGGATTTCCTGAACCCAAGTCTAACTGTCTAGCTACTGTACAACATTACTTTTCAACTTCTGATGATAAAGTGGATTTTGGGCTGCCATTTTGCCAGAGATAACATCACCAAGGCCTGATTCTGACTTTTCTTGCATTGTAGATGAGTGAACTTGTTCCAATTAAACAAAGAAAAGGGGGGAGGGCTGAGAGGAATAGTAGAAGTCAAATTGGGACCAGGAAAAGAAGTATCTTTTCAAATAAAATAAATACTTATTTTTAATTCTTCAGAGATTATGGTCTTCATGCATCTCTCAGTCCGGAAGCAAGACCTGTATAGGACAAAAGATGAGCCTTTGTTTCTGGGGGAAGTTTGGGCTTATTAAAGGAATGTTGCAATTTCCTGAAAGCAGTGTCTTCTTTTATTCTAGACCTGATCTGTATCTTGGAAAGATATTGCAAAAAGACATATTTATTGAAGGATGAACTTCACAGGTTGTTTATCTAACTGCATAACACAAATAATACCTCAAATTTATACATCACTTTAAGATTCACAAAGTTCTTTGCATAAATTATCCTATTTGATCCTTAAAACATGCTGATGGGGCAACAAGGAGGCTCAGTGTATTGAGAGCCAAGCCTAGAGATGGGAGGTCTTGGGTTCAAATTTAGCCTCATATATTTTCTAATTGACTAGTTATAGATCTTCTCCCGAAGTCTTTACATAGGTTTAGGGTTTGTTATAACCAATACCATCTCATTTGCAAACTACAGCAAATGAAGGACCTCAGTAGCTGTAGGGGACCTCTCATTACTGTAGTTATAGTCTTGATTTTCCATGATTATAGTAAGTACCTTTGGCAAACATTCTTCTTTTAGGTCTGATCTGATATGAGAAGATGGTTTTCAGAGAAGGTTATCTCTTTTTTTCAGCCAATCAACAAACATTTATGAAATGCTCACTATGGACCAGACCCTATACAGCTTGCTGGGGATATACATATAAAGAATGAAATAATCCATAAACACTAGGAAGTTTATAGTTTAAGTGGGGAATTAACATGTGCATATAAAAGCAGATGTGGCTTTTATTATTACAGAATAAATACAGGATATTTAAACTATCAAAATTTAAAGCTGCACTACAACTTTTGGGCCAACTTGTCTAAAGGAAATAAAGAAGGAGTGAGTAAGATGCTTTGAAGAAGAGGGACTACCTTGCCTTAGGTAAGACACTAAAGGACAATTGTACAACACACAGTAAATACTTAAATCTATATCCAATTCCATCTAGAAAAATACAGGTTTCCTAGAAAAAAGTATGATAAGCTAGAGGTATCCTCCAGTTTGGTTAGGGGTCATTGTCATAAAGAAGGATAGCAAATAGAGGCAGAAATCATTCTTTGCAGGATAGAAATCATACTCTTTGGATCTTATTACTCAAAAATATACCTAATATACTATTTACAAATTCTCCTTTAGCAGCAGAATGATGAGAAGGCATATCTGAATCAATGAAGCTCTTGTTGATCTTCTTGTACTTTGCTCTCCTAGTGAAAAGGTGACTAGCCCAAGAGGTAGTTGAATTCTAGTCCTTGAATCACTGCTGATTGATTCATTTCATGACCTTGGGCAAATCTTTTGAGAACTTAGCTTTGTTCTCTGGAAAATGGGTTTGACTAGATGATCCCTAAGGATTTTGCTTATCATTGATTGAAATGTGAATTTCTCATCTGAGGTGGAAAGCATCCAAATTATGGAGATATAGCATGTGCATGCATCTATTAGAGTTAGACCATTTACTCATACTTTACTGCTTCAAAGCTCTGTGATTTCTTCAGTGTGGGTACTCCATCTGCCCACATAGGTCACAGCGCCTCTGCATAAGTGGCTTCTCACTGTTCTGTCTCAGAATTAATAGAGAGCTTTTCAGCAAAGCTCACATTCAGAGAACAAATGGGCAACAGTACTGAGTGTTTTTGAAGCACTTGTATTGTTATGTGATGTTGGGGTATTGTTTAGGAATAATGCCTGCCCTCTATTTTCCAGGGGCTGCCATCTTAAGAAGGACATCATTTAGCAAAGTTCCCCTTAGGAAAATAAGAAATGGATAGATGCATGGTTCTAGTATTTCAACTTTTGACTTTTTCATATGTAAGATAAAGTAGATGATTTTTACTAATATAGTAAAGTGACTGGGTTTAGCAGAATCGACGTGACAGCCCCAAAATAGTTTGTTGGAAGCAAAATCCCCATTGGGATTGGTGGCCATTAAAAACAGTTCAGACATACAATTTCAACCATGGCTGTTTCTAACCAAGGCTACAATTTTTCATTAACAATCATCCATGATGGCCAAACTGTTTTGAACTTCTTTCCCTTTTTCCTCTCCTACAATATCTCACAAGTTGATACTGTGCTGCATTGGTGAAAAGGAATTTTCCTTGTTGGGAATTCCTTATATCAATGAAATTTCTGGTTTAGCCCATGGAAATTAAAAGAGCTATATAAATACAACAGTATAGGAAGTTCATATATAACTTTAGAGTTTATTCAGCTATGGGAGCCATACTGCTAAATTGACTTATTGCTCCTGAAACTATCCAGTCACAACATCATTCACTTGCTTTTGAAAGTGATTTTTTCCCTTTTATTAACAACTTAAAAATATTAAAACAAACAAACAACGTATATGGATTAAGGAGGGTCATATTTTCTTGTGAGAAGTCTGTTGGACAATAGTAGAAAAAAACTGTCTACATTCATTGACTCCTCTTACTCTCTTCTCACTTTTAAATGTTTTCTAATCTGGCTTCTAATCTTTTGATTTAACTGAAAAGACTCTCTCCAAATTTATCAATAATCTCTCTCTCTTTCTTTTAAAAAAAAGCTTACCTTCCAATCTTAGAATCAATATTCAGCATTGGTTCCAAGTAGGAAGAGTGATAAGGACTAGGCAATGGGGGTCAAGTGACTTGCTCAGGGTCACACAGCCAGGAAGTATCTGAGGCTGGACTTAAACTCGGGATTTTTGTCTCAAGGCCTGACTTTCTATCCACTGAACCACCTAGTTTTCCCACCTACCCAGTAATCTGATGGGACTTTCTCAGTGCTCCTCTTTCCTGACTTCTCTACACCACCATACCCTGCTGAGCATCTTCTTGTGAATATCCTCCCCTCTCTCTCCCCCCTCCATCCCTCCCTCTCTCTCTCCCTTTCTCCCTTCCCTCCTCCCCTCTCTTCCTTTTTCCTTCCCCTCTTTTCTCCTCCCCCCAACTCTCTCTTTCTCTCTCTCACAACTTCACATTTTTCAGTTTATTCTCTACCTGTTTCAGTTTCTTCTCATTTTCCTTATTTTACATATCATGCTCTCTTGACTGTAGTTGTATCCCAAGGTTCTGTCCTGGGTCAGTCAATTCAAAAGGCATTTTTAAAGTACCTATTATGTCAGCACTGTCTTAAGCATTTAGGATAAAAAGAAAGACAAAAAAAGCAGTCTCTGCTCTCCTGGAGCTCAGTCTAATGGAGGAAACAATATACAAATATATATATATATATATATAGATAGATATACATATATATATGTACATATATATACAACTAAGAAAAATACAAGGTAAATTAGAGATAATCTCAGAAGGAAGAATTAACATTAAGATAGAGGAGGAAGGGAGGCTCTCCAGAAAAGGTTTCTTGCAGAAGTTGGAGTATCTTTTGTGTGAGAACAGTAGAGGCTAGTGCCATTGTATTGAAGAATCCATGGAGGTAATAGAGAGTCTTTGGAATTTATGAGAGAGGCAGACAGACAGACAGACCTACCTTCAGACATTCAAACAGACATGGTGAGACTTGGGATTTAGGAAGATCAGTATAATAGTCAAGATAGAACAACCTGGAGAGAGGAAGAGACTTGAGGCAAGAAGAGCAATCAGCAAGCTAATGCATTACAATGCCTTTTCTATTATCTGTTCAAACTCATTTGGGGATCTCATCAGATCAGGCATCACCCCCAAATCGATGATGCCTCAATTTTATATAAGACCTAATTGATCTCATGAGCTCTAGTCTCCTGTGTCTCACTTCCTAGTAGATATTTTGAACTGCATGTCCCATGGGTATTTCATACTCAGCAAATCTAAAACAATTATTTTTCTCTCCAAATTCACCCTTCTTTCCAAGGTTCCATATTTATGATTTTTCTGGTCATCCAGGTTTATAACCTCAGAGTCAGTCTTGACTCCTCATTCTCTCATATCCCAACAGCCAATAAGTTGTCAAATTTTGTGATTTCTCTCTTTATTCTCTCTCTCATATCCATCTTTTTCCTTCTTAAATGGTTCCCACCCTACTGCAGGCCTTCATCACTGAGCTTCTCCCCTTTCCAATCTAGTCTCTATATAGCTGAGAAAACATTTTTCCTGAAGTGCAAACTGATTTTACTATTCCTTTACTCAGTAAACTTCGACAACTCCCTACTATCTCTAGATTCAAATATCAGTAACTCTTATTTTAAAGCTTTTAAAACCCTTCATAACCTGACCCCAACTTTATTACATATTACTCCATTTCCTGTACTCTTCAGTCTACCTAATTGGCTTTCTTGCTATTCCTTCTATAATATTTCCAGGTTGTTAGATGGTTTGGTAGGTAGAGTGCTAACTTTGGTGTCAGGAAGATGGGAGTTAGTAATCTCAGAAGGTTATTGGCTTGTGTGACTCTAGGCAAGTTACTTAATCTCTCTTAGCCTTGCCTTCTTATCTTTAAAATGAGAATTAACCAGCAGTACCTAACTCTTTGGATTGTAGTGGCGAGGGTCAAATGAGGTAATTTTAAGTTTACAAATGTAAATTGCTCTGAAAACTATTCAGGCATATAAACACTATCTATTATAATTTTCATTATTACACTGGCCATCTATCATGTCTGGAATACTCTTCCATCTAAATTCCACTTCTAAAAATCCTTTGTTTCAAATAGTACTCAAAGTAAAAAAAAAGTTAAAATGAATAAATAATAATTTAAAAAAGAATCATTTATAAAATAAAATATATAAAGTACTTCTTTTCTCCTCAAAACTCTTGCAACCTTTTACATGAAAACTTTTTTGATCTTCTCAGCTAACCTCTACTCCCAAGTCATTTGTATTTATTTTGTTTATTTTACTTTGTTTCTTCTCACTAATATTCATTTTTTCTCCCCATAGAATGTAAAGTTTTGGAATAGACTCGAGAAGAGACACTGGTTCACTTTAGTCTTTGTATCCTCAGTGCCGATCACATTTCCAGGAACACAGTAGGCACTTAAAAAAATGCTTGTTTATGATTGATAAGCCAGCCTTCCCTTTCTCCAAGGTTGTGAAATTAGAAATGGGCACAACTTCCTTGGAACTGGAGGATTTAGGGCTAGAAGGATTCATTGAAATGATTTATTCCAACCAAGGCCCAGAGAAGGGAATTAATTGACTTACCTAAGTCACAAAAACTAGTAATTAGCAGAGCAAGAATTTGAATCCCAGGTCCCTACTTCAGGGATCCCTTTTGGATTAAGCTCATTCAATTGGGCAATTCTCTGCAGACTTCATCCTCCACTTCATAGTTCTTTATGGACCCTTTTCCTATTTTCATCACCCATCTTCCCAAGAACTGCTTTCTCTTAGATTTGAGAGCATCAACCTAGTAGCTGTAATCACCATGTAATGGAGTTTTAGTCTACTCATGACTTTATTGTATAGGGGAATGGGAAGGAAAATAAGAGATAAAGAGAAATAATAGACGATGCTGTAATTCACCAATCTCAGACAACACCTGTAGGTATGACCATTCAAAGAGCCTGTTTTTTGGAATTTAAGAGACTTTATCCTTGATTAGTGCTGGAGGCAATGCATTTGGCTAATGCATTTCTTATTACTTTAGAACTTGGAGGAGAAGGGTTATTTGCATTTTTAAAGACTTTTTTTTTGATTTAGGATTTCAAAACACCTGTTTCCTTTGTCCCATGGCAAAGAACAGAGTGGCGGTTTTTTAGCATTTTGAAATGCTGGTCTGGTTTGATATTTATTTCTTATTTCACATCACTGGATAAAAGTTCCTGTTATTTTATCCATTTTTTTCTTTCCAATGATGAAAGACATTTAAAATGCTTTCAGATGAGGGTTTTGAAATGTGATCTTTAGCATGTAATTTAATGGGAAGTATTCATAAGAGGTAGCAGGAGGAGAATTAGATTTCATACTTACTTTAGCTGCTAATGGACAGCTAGGTGGAGTATTAGAAAGAGTGCCAAGCCTAGAGTCCAAAATCAGACCTTTGTTCAAATCTGGCTTCAGACACCTAATAGGTATGTGACTTTGGACAACTCACCCAACCCTGCCTGCCTCAGATTCCTCATAAGTAAAATGAGGGAAAAAAAAGAAGGAATGGCAAACAAATCTAATATCTTTGACCAAAAAAACCCTACTTAGATCACTTACATAATACAAATCACAGAGATATAACATGATTCAACAACAACTTTAACTGTTTGCCCTTAGATGAGTCAATTCCTCCTTTTTTTCTGGTATCAATTTCCTCAAATGTAAATTGAGGGTCATGATGTAGAAGGCCCCTAATTTCTCTTTCACCTCTAACATTCTAGGAATCCAAGTTTTGGGAGGGATAACTTCCTTTTCTTTTTAACTCCTTCCCTAACTAGATCCCTTGATTGAATTTCCCCTATATCTAGATATTCTAGTGGACAATGATTATTGAGATGATTCCTAATTGTGAAGTTTTCCCATGATAATGGGCCTTTTCTAAAATATGTAGATTGCATGTATCTGTGAGCTTGGTCGTTATAGTCCATACACAAAAAGAGCATGAAATTTGGGAATGTTAATAAACAGCTTACATTTTTATAGCACTCCAAGTATATTATTTACTAAATTGGTAGTAAAGGATTGTTTATACCAGTATCAAAGAAGAGGAAACTCAGGTCCACAGTGGGTAGCTGGGTAGGTGGAATTATTAGCATCATAGTATTTTAAAGTTGGAGAGAACTCTATAGATTGTCAGCTTGATCAATCTTTCCCTTTTATAAATGAGGAAACTGTTGTTCAGAAAGTTTCTATTGAAAGAAAATGACTAAGGGGGAGCTGGGTATCACAGTGGATAGAGTGCCAGGCCTGGAACCTGGAGGACCTGAGTTCAAAACTGGTCTCTGATACTTCCTAGCTATGTGAGCCCGGGCAAGTTACTTAGCTCCATTTGCCTAGCCTTTGCCACTCTTCCTAACCCCCTTCCTCAATTTACCCAAAGTCACATGGCTAAGGAGTGATGGATCTCCCTCCAGATCTAATAATCTCCACTTTGAATCATTGCTTCCAGTATTTTTTTTGTTGTCTTTTCCCCCTCTTATTTACTAGATTAAAAAAAAAGAATTTGAAATTGGAAACCCTTAAAAAATTCCTATCACACTCATTTTATTTGAAGGACAGTTTTAAAGTGTAGGTACTTTAAATTACTTGAGCTTTCTGAAATCAAAGTGTTGATTCATTAATTGGTAAGTCACATGTTTGTGAACATGTAAAAAGCCAGTTTTAACTGGAAAACCTAAGTGTGGGTATTATGGGGATGTGACATTTCATAAGATCACAGAATAATTGAATGAATAATTGAATGGAAGGAGATGCATAAGTCCTGTAGACCAAATTCCTCATTTTACAGATGAGGGAACTGAAGCCCAGAGAAGGAAGATTTGACCTAGGTAGCAGAGGCAATAAATGGTAAAGCCACAATTTAAACCTAGGAACTATGATCTTCAATGCAGTGCTCCTGCAATACCATGCTGCCTCTCATCTGATAGAATCTAGTTTATTGAACTTAGAGAATGAGTTTGTAGGCAGGAGGCCTATTTGAAAGTCAAAATGCTAATAAGAAGCAGAGCCAGGATTCAACTTACTGCTTTGTAACTGAGCATAACTGGACTAGGAGTCTTTTAAAAATAAATGTATTTTTATTTTATTATTCTTAAAATAGATATTATTGGTATTTTTTTGTTTTTAGATCATCTACATTTCCTGCTACACATCTCTTTTTAGGGACAAACTTACTTTAAAAATAAATTTGTAATGTTGAATATCAGTTTTATTGTTATTATTATCATTATTTTTTGTGCTGACTGTTCTTTCCATTTTGGGAAGCTAGGTGGTGCAGCAGATAGAATGCTAGGCCTGGAGTCAAGAGGATCTAAGTTAAAATCTGGCAGACATTAACTGTGTGACCCAGGGAAAGCCACTTAACCCCAGTTTCCTCAGTTTCCTCATCTATACAGTGAATTAGAGAAGAAAATGGCAATCCACTCCATTTATCTTTGCCTAGGAAACCCTAATGGGGTTATGAAGAGTTAGACATGAATACACCCTGTCATTGTGCATATTATTTTCCTATCTGTTTACTTGGCTTCTCATCAGTTTATATGTCTCTCTATGCTTCTGTGGTCTCATTATGTTCATTTTTTCTTAAAACAGAGTACTATTTCATTATATTAAAATACCATAATTTGTTTAGCCAATAAACATCAACTTCCATTTATTTCCTACCATAAAATGTGCTGTTATAAATATTTTGATGTATATGGAGCCTTTCTGTTTGTCGGTGGTCTCCTTGTGACAAATACATAACAGTGAAATCTTGGAATCAAGAGGTATGGACATTTTAGACACTTATTTGCATAATTCAAATTGTTTTCCAGAATGGCTATACCAATTCAAAGCTCTCCCAATGTTCACTGTGTGTGCTTTCCTTTCCATGTCCCCTTCCATTTGAATTATTCTGTTATTTCTCACCTTTGCCAATTTGTTAAATGAGGAGGAACTTTAGATTTGCTTTTTTCTTATTTTTTTCATATGATAGTTTGTAATTCTTTTGAGAACTGTGTATTCATAGCCTTCCATTACTTAGGTTATTTTAGTAAAAGTAGTCCATTTCTAAAAGTCATTTCTTGTAATAACTCTGTGGGGGCATGTATGGCAAGCATTTATTAGGAATAGATTTAGACCATAGATTTAGGGCTCTTGTCGTTATCCTTGTTTCGGACATATACTGGTTGTGTGATGCTTCAGGAAGTCACTTAACCTCTTGGTACTTAAAGAAGACTCTAGGCTGTAGAGAAGGTGTTCCCCAGCATTGGTAAAGGAAGTTTTTCTATTTGGGAGTTCCCTATTCCACTATAGCTGTACTCCTCAGTAGCTTTAGGAATCAAAGTGCTACTCCCCTAATCTGGTTACTACTCCCCTAAAGAAGTTGTTTCCCCCATTAGAGTGTAAGCTTCTTGAGGAGAGGTTTCTGCTTTTGAATTTATGCCCTTATCTCTTAGCACAGCATTTGTTGTTGTTCGTGTTGACTTATTTTACAGATTGGGAAACTGAGGGAAACAGGGTGAATTAACTTGTCCAGGGTCACACAGCTAGTAAATGTCTGAGGTTAGATTTGAACTCGGCAAGAAGAGTCTTCTTGACTTAAAGTCTGGCACTCTGTCCATTGAGCCACCTAGCTATCTTCTTATTCCTGAGTTACCTCTGTTTATTTCCTCATCTGTAAAATGATTTGGAGAAGGAAATGACAAATCACTCTAGTATCTTTGCTAAGAAAATCCCAAAGGTTGGAAACAATTGAACAACAACAAAGCATGTAAACATTTTTCTATTAATTCTTTCAGTGAGTTCACAGGCACTATCCCTATCTTCATTATTATCCTGCTTTACACTTGAGAAAGGAAAGTGACGTTCAAAAAGGGGAAATATTTTGCTATTGCATAGTCAAAAATTAAAATCAATCCTGGAAGCATAAGATCCTGGATTATAGGACTGAGGTGTCTAGTCCAGCACACTTATTTTACAAATGAGTAAACTGAGGACCAGGCAGAGTAAGTGATCTAAGTAGGGTCCCTCAAGTAGTAAGTGCTAGAGGTATGATTGAAATCCTTATCTTTACTCCAGAGCAAGGACTTTTTTACAACACCACACCATTGTCTCCTGACTCCAATTTCAGTGTTCTTTCAACTACACTCTTAGCTGCCTCCCCTTATTTTCCACTAATGGAGATGTGTGTGTCTCATTCATTTGTTACTGTAGTTTCCTAGAATTCTCAAAATGTGGTGGTGATTTTTCTGAAGAAATTAGTCAAGCGAATTGGTAAATTTATGTTTTTCTTCTATCCCTTTCTGTTTTTTTTTCTTTTAGCAAACTTTTCTAAAGGTGATGAATAACTAGGAAGATGAAATTTGCACCCTCTGCAGACTAGCTGCCTCCCACACACCTCTAGCTGCATATAAATCTAAGGCCATTTTCTCCTCCACTGTTGCTTGAAGGCTGTTTGATCTTTTATCTGGCATCTTCATTACACTTTAGAAATCTCTAAAAGCAATCTTTACCCTCCCCCTCCAATCCTCCAGCCAATCCCTTAAAAAAAATCAAAGCTGGGGGAAATAAGGATGAAGGAAAGTTTGCCCTTTTCTTACTTTATCCAAATGAAGTTTTTGCTGAGGATTTAGATTTTTGGCTCCACTGTGACTATTCTTTCTTAAAGATCCATCAGTGGAAAAATAGGGAGAGAGATAGGGGCTAGACCTATGATTTCATTGGTATAAGTAAACTCATAGAGGAGGAAATTCCTTCTATTAATGCAGGTTGGCACCTTCTCTGCAAAGTACAATTTTTTTTGTTTGTAAAACCCTTATCTTCCATTTTAGAATCAATACTAGGTATCTGTTCTAACTCAGAAGAGTGGTATGGGTTAGGCAATGGGGGTTAAGTGACTTACCCAGAGTCATATAAATAGGAAGTGCCTGAACCCAATATCTCCCATCTCTAGGTCTGCCCCTGCATGCACTGAGCCACCTAGTTACTCCTGTAAGTTATAATTTTAAAGAAATGCCCAGAGAACTGAGAAGTTAAATGATTTGTCTAGGGTCACATGATTAATATGTGCAAAGGACCTAGGACTTCTTGACTTTGAGGCCAGTGCTCTAACCATTATTCCTTATGACTTTTCTAATAATAATAAAAAATTAGCAGAATATATGTGCATGTGTACATATATACACACTGTTCTTTTACTTCATAATCAAGGAAACTGAGACTCAACAAGTTTAAATGACTTACCCAAGATCATAAGGCCAGCAGATGACAAAATCTTGTTTCTACCCAATCTCCTCATTCCAAGTCTGATCCCTTTAAAGTTTTCTAGTTTATATTATTGCATTTGAGCCTTACAGTGATCCAGTAAAGATTGTCCTGATATTTATTATGAATCTGATTTCAACAAATGCACCTCTCTTCTCCTCCTCCCAACTCCTCTATCGCTTTCTTTGTACCATTCATTTCATCCATATTTATTAGAGACAGTTAGATTGTGTAATAGGAAAAGCACTGAGTCTGGAGTCCAGGAGACTTGATGTCCAATTTACCTTTAAACACTTAGTAGCCATGTAACCCTAGGTGAATCACTTATTTTAGAATCTTAGTTTTTTCCCAAGCTGGAACATTTTCATTGCTATCTACCTTGACTAGAACCCTCTCCTTTCTCATCTTCATCTCCCAGCCTTCTCCAAGTCTCTGCTGAAGTCCATGCTAGTGTTTTCCTTGTGATGCTTATCTCCAGTTTATTCTGTGTATTTCTCGTTTGCATGTTAGACTGTAAATCCCAAAGAACAGTTTGTCTTTTGTCTGTCTTCGTAATCCCAACATCTAGTACTATGCCAGAAACATAGTAGGTGCAGATTCAAAGCCAGGCAATTGACTTAACTTCTCTTAGCCTCAGTTTATTCACTTGTAAAGTGGGGATATTAAGCACCTACCTCACTGAGTTGTTGTGGGGATTAAAATGTAATAAGGTTTACAGACCTTAAAGCAATATAAATGCTAGCTGCAATTATTCAAAAGGCATTTATAAAATGTTAGGTATAGTGAATAGATTACAGGGCCTGGAGTCAGGAAAACCTAGGATCAAATCTAGCCTCAAACATTCAACTAGCTGTGTGACCCTAGGCAAGTCATTTAACTCTGTTTTTTTTTTTTTGCTTATTTCCTTATCTATTAAATAAACTGGAGAAGGAAATGGCAAACTACTCCAATATCTTTGCCAAAAAACTCCAAATGGGTTATAAAGAGTCAGACACAACTGAAAGGACTGGAAAAAAAAATTGAAACATGTCCAAGGCACTCTCTTAGATACTAGGTAAAAGAAAAAAAAACAAAAAAAAAAACTACTCAGTGTCTGAGAGAGGTCCTCTAGGAGCTTGTATGCTATTGAGAGGAATACTACATGTAAATAGGTAAGCATAATGTGAGGGGGTCAGGGAAGATCCAGAGAAAGTACACTGGGAAAATTTGAGGAGGAAGAATATTTTTAGTTGAAAGAATCAGGGAAGGCTTTCTGGAGATGTTGAGCTAAGCCTTGAAATAAGAGAAGGACTTTGAAATATAGGGATGGGAAGAATACATTCCAGGCATGAGGGATAGCCTATGGGAATGAAAACAGGGAGAAAAATAATTCACTGTTAGTTCAGGGAAGCACTGATTGTCTGCTTTGGCTGGAACAAGGGTACATGAAGGAGATTAATGTAAAATAAGGCTGAGAAGGTAAGTTGGAACCAGGTTTTTAAGGACCTTAAATGCCAAAGTGAGGAGTTTGTATTTTATCTTATCAGCCAGCCACTGTCATAGGATCATAGATTTTTAGTGCTGAAAGGGACCTTAAAGGTCATGTAGACCAGTCCCCTTATTTTACAAATGAGGAGACTCAGGCCTAAAGTTAAGTGACTTAGGCTATTAAAAACATTCCAGACAAGATATAATGAAGTCCTTAGCTAAGGTCATGGTTGTTTGAGTAGAAGAAATGGGATGGAGGCCAAAAACACCCTGAAAGTCTTCAGGGAGAGGTGGCAAAAAAGGAGGTAGGATGTAAGGAAGAGAAGAAAATTTGAGAAGATTCTCAGGGTTTGAACCTGGGTCACCAGAGCATGGAGGTACAATGCACAGAAATAAGGAAGTTTGAATGAGGGGAACTGTAGGATCAATATGTTAAACCTATTTGGGCTGTTGAGTTGAGCTATCTCATAGGCAATGGGAGATGGAAGGATTAGAGGAGATCTCAGGGGAGATTTTATTTTTTATATTTTTATATTTTATTTTTTAGAATATTTTTCCATGGTTATATCATTCATGTTCTTTCCCTCCTCCCAAACCCCTTACACACTTCCACTCGGTTTTACACGTATCATTGATCAAGATCTATTTCCATATTATTGATATTTGCACTGGGATGGTCGTTTTGAGTCTACATCCCAAATCATATCCCCATCAACCCATGTGTTTAAACAGTTGTTTTTCTTTTGTGTTTCCACTCCCACAGTTCTTCCTCTGAATGTAGATAGTGTTCTTTCTCATAAGTTCCTCAGAATTGTCCTGGGTCATTGCATTGCTGCTAGTAGAAAAGTCCATTACATTTAATTGTGCCCCAGTGTATCCGTCTCTGTGTACAATGTCCTCCTGGTTCTGCTTCTTTCACTCTGCATCAATTCTGGAGGTCTTTCCAGTTCACATGGAATTCTTCCAGTTCATTATTCCTTTCAGCACAATAGTATTCCATAACTAGCAGATACCACAATTTGTTCAGCCATTCCCCAATGAAGGGCATATCCTCATTTTTCCACTTTTTTGCCACTACAAATAGCACAGCTATAAATATTTTTGTACGTGTCTTTTTCCTTATGATCTCTTTGGGGCATAAACCCAGCAGTGGTATGGATGGACCAAAGGGCAGGCATTCTTTTAGCACTCTTTGGGCATAATTCCAAATTGCCATCCAGAATGGTTGGATCAATTCACAACTACACCAGCAATGCATTAATGTCCCAATTTTGCCACATCCCCTCCAACATCTATTACTTTCCTTTGCTGTCATGTTAGCTAATTGGCTAGGTATGAAGTGGTACCTCAGAGTTGTTTTGATTTGCATTTCTCTAATTATAAGAGATTTAGAACACTTTTTCATGTGTTTATTGATAGTTTTGATTTCTTTATGTGAAAATTGCCTATTCATGTCCTTTACCTATTTGTCAATTGGGGAATGGCTTGATTTTTTTGTACAATTGATTTAGTTCCTTATATATTTGAGTAATTACATCTTTGTCAGAGTTTTTTGTTATAAAGATTCCCCCCCCCAATTTGTTGCTTCCTTCTAATTTTTGTTGCATTGGTTTTGTTTGCACAAAAGCTTTTTAATTTAATGTAATCAAAATTATTTATTTTGCATTTTGTAATTTTTTCTAACTCGAGCTTGGTTTTAAAATCTTTCCTTTCCCAGAGATCTGACAAGTATACTATTCTGTGTTCACTTAATATACTTTTAAATTTCCTTTAATTTTAATTTTATTTAAATTTAATTTTAATTTTTTAATTTCCTTCTTTATATTCAAGTCATTCACCCATTCTGAATTTATCTAGGGTGTTAGATGTTGATCTAGACCTCAGGGGAGATTTTAGAATGTATCTTCCTTTATAGGTAAGCGCCTTGTGGTCAGAAAGGAACTATTTTCATTTTTTCTTTGTAGTCACAACATAGTAGAGAGCCTGCCTTATTGTTGGTATTTGAGAAATGCTTTTGGATTGCTCAGGACTGGGTATATAGATTGGAGATTCACCTTCTAAAGGTGATAATTGAGTTGATGGGTGATAAATGAACTCAGATTAAATCAACCAGGAGAGAGAATGTAGGAAGATAGACTAGGATAGAGTTTTGGGGTGGGCTAGATGAGAGTAGAAAGATAATACTTAGGGCACAGGAAGAGAATGAACTAGAGAAAACAAGAAAAGAAAAAACAAAGAGGGCTAGGAGTGAGCAGCCTTCAGCAAGTAAGCCAGCAGTCAATGATACTGAAAGTTTCAGAGTACAAAGATCAAGAAAGATGAGGACTCAGAAAAGGCTTTTGAATTTCACAAAAACAAAGAGATTGATGGACCTTAGAGAAAGCACTTAGTAGAATGGTGGTGTAATAAGTAAGATTGGAAGAAGTTGAGGAATGAATGGAGTGGAGGAGGATGCTCTTTTTTTCTAGGAATTTAACAGTGAAAGACAGGTGACATATAGAATTATAATTTGAGAAAACAAAAGGGTCAAAATCATTTTAAAGATCCATAAGACCCAATGAAGTATATAGGCAGTGACAAAAAAGCTAGGAGAGATGAAGACATCACAGATGGTTGTGAGGGTGAGGTAGGATTATTTATGGATTAAACTCCTAGAGCAGATGGGGTTAAGAGCACAAAGGAATTGACTCTGGTAAAGAAAATGACCACCTTGGAGTGAAGCAAAGAGTGAGGGAAAATTTATAGAGAAGTTTTGAAGTGTGGAAATTAGAAATCATTATAGATGATGACTTCTCAGTAAACTTTGAGGTCCTCTGAGAAAGAGATAGAAGGACTAAACAGGTGGTAGAGGCTTAGGGAAGGAGGAGATACTGGAGAGAATATGATAGGGAATCAATTAGAAATACATAGAAAGAGTTGCTTTTGAGCAATGAAGTCCTAGTTGAAGTCATATAGCATGAATTTGTCTTGGACTCAGTCATTATGGTTGGAGTATGAAAGAGGAGTTATAGAAAAGAGTGAGAAGGGATATAGTAGGAGAATAAAGGCAGTTTTCTATGAATACCAGATGATAGATCATAGGAGGGGAATGTTCTTCAGTCGTTTCTATCATAACTGATTCTTTGAGATGCCATTTGGGGTTTTCTTGGTGAAGATACTGGAGTAGTTTTTCACTTTCTTTTCCAACTCATTTGACAGATGAGGAAACTGAGGCAAATAAGGTTAAGTGACTTGCCAAGAGTTAAATAGCTAGTTAGTGTCTGAGGGCAAATTTGAACTTAGTCCTTCCTAATTCCAGGCCAGCACTTTATTCACTATGCTACTTGGCTGCCCCAGGAAGGGAATATGATTCCCTTTTAAAAGGCAACTTGGTAGAATGGACAGAGCTTTGGACTTGGAATCAGGAAGATATAACTTTGAATCTCCTGTAAGATGCTTACTAGCTGAGTAACCCTGAGAAAGTCATTTAAACCCTTCTGAGTTTTAGTTTCCTCTTTTACAAAATGGAGATAATAGTAACACCTTTCTCACAGGGGTTTAGTGAGGTTCAAATAAGAGAATACATATCAAGCGCTTTGCAAATCTTAAAGTACTGTTCAAATGCTACCTGTATCAAGAGACTGTCACAGTTTGTGAACATGAGAAGATGGATAGAGTTCATAAAGAGAACTTAGGGATCCTAGAAGTAAAATTTGTTAAAAGTAGAGAGGATGTCTCCAGAGGCCACAGTGTAAAGAGTCATAGCAACTTAGAACACTTCATTTAGAACCATTAAGTAGTATTTGAAAATGTGCAGTTTGGGGAATAGCTGTTCCATATCACAAGGATTAGAGAAACCAGAAGTAGGGATTGATGGCCATTTGTTAGGGAAAATACCAAGGGTGGAGAAGCTTGTAGACTCATTGGTCCTAAAGTTCTCATTAGAATGGTTGTGTGAAGGAACCTCAGGGCACCTAGGTGGTCGAGTGGATAGAGTGCCATCCCCGAAATCAGGAGGACCCAAGTTCAAATGTAGCTTCAGTCACTTATTAGATGTGAAACCCTGGGCACGTCATTTAATCCTGTTTGTCTTAATTTCCTCATCTGTAAAATGAGCTGAAGAAGGAAATGGAAATCCCAGATGGGATCATGAAGAGTCAAACATGACTAATTGACCAAAAAAAAGTGAAGGAGCCTTCTGGTAGGATTTCCCAGGTGAAATATTCTCAGGTAACTGCAGTGGGAAAGGAGCAGGGTTGGTTTTAATGGCTGCTGTCTAGGGGTTAAAGTGAATGGGAAGCTGTAGTTTCCTTCTCTGGTGGAACCCTCTCAGGTTTGCCCGGGCATGTAGAATACAAAGATGTGGGATGTATCCTGCTCTGAAGGAGCTTACAAATTTGGATGATTATGAATATGTGGACATAACTCCTGCTTAACTTATGTAACTCAATTAATTTTCAAATCTTAATTTCCAAATATTTTAACAAAGCTAATTTTGGCACTCTCTTAACAAGGCTGTTCTGACTATTAATCATATGCATATTCAAAGACATTTGGAATTTAGATACGGCTTAACCTGGATTATAATTGGGGATATATGTGATGAAGTCTTACTGTGACTTTGCTAAGGGTTAGAAGAGCTCATGAGCATTACGTAGGATGACAGAAAGATGTCAGGGCTGTTGGAGGGGGGACCTTTCTGTAGTCCTGATATAAATATTGAGTATCATAAAGCCTAATGAAATTCAAGCTAAGGATACCACAGGGTTGAATATTTTAAGGGATGGTGTTAGAAATATTTGTCATGCATAATGTTGCCAATTCACATCAGACAAAGGCCATGGGGGGGTGGAAAATACCACAATTTGAAAACACTTAAAACAGTTTTCATGTGGAGAATTTGACATAAAATTACTGAATGTGGGCCATACCCTCTAAACCCAAAGTAACTGAGGCCCTAAGAGATTCAGTGACTCCTGGGAACTTGGTCTTTTGAGAAGACCCACTGTTTAGCATTTATCCTGGAAGTGGTTTTTTAACATATAATTTGGTTCCCTTCAAACTATAGGGTCAAATTCTAGCAGAATTGATTCAACCCTTTATCCTTTTAAGGACAAATTCCACATGACTTATTACAAATGCTGGTTTTTAAATAGGATTTTAAGCTCTCATTTTGTGAAGGTAATGAAGACCTTCATGAAATCCAGGGCACTTAAAAAAAAGGCAGTTTGATGGTGGCTGGTTTTTGCTAAAAATTTCATAGATGCTTAGAATACTTGATCTGGAAGAGACTTTAGAAACTGCATAGACTCAGCCTCTTCTCATACATATGAGGAAACTGAGGCCCAGAGACGGGAAGTGAGTTACTTGTGCCCAGAAAGACATTGCCCACATTTCCCTACTGATTCTGTTAAGAACATTTTTTCTTTTAAAACTCCATGAGCAAATCCCTTTCCCACCAAATCTGTCAAAGGTCAGTGCTGTCTACTAGAGGTCTCCTTAGCAATAGATAATACGATGCTGGTCAGGCTGAGGCTCACTAAAGAAATGAAAATTTTCACTTCAAAAATAGAGGGAAACTCAAGGATCAGCAAGTACATGAAATTCTGGGGGAAATTTCTAAGTCAATAACCAACATAAAAGTCATCAAAAATGACCTCTATAAATTGAGAATATGGGCTTTGCCAGTAAACCTGAAAATATAAGGTGTACAAGCATTCTTAGAAGGAAGACAAAAATGGATAACCAATTAATACCTGTCTTGGACCCAGTGGGGATTTTCATTTAGACAGCAAAGAAGAGCAGATGAGTCTGCTGATACCCACGATTCTTCTTGCATCTATTTTACAATCAGGTCTGCCTTTCTGGTTCATTGTTGGCTTATTTCAGTCTGTTTCCCTTTCTGTTAAAGTGCTTGGTTGGCATGACTTCTACTCACATCATTACTTTTCAGTCAGTCTAGGGACTTAGGAGGAGCATCCTCACTCTCTTTCCAATTGTCATTATCTCTTATGCTTTCTTCTGGGAAGTTCTGTGGGTTTATCCAAACTAGAAGGGAATGTTTCCTGAAAAATCTAGAGATGCAAAGGCATATGCTATCCAGAGTGAGGGAGATAGGGATAGGGACTTGTAATTTTATTGGTGTATTAGGGAGATCCCTCATTAGGAAAGTCCTAATATGAGTGGGCACTTTTATGGTCTTGGAGATTTGCCTAGAACACCAAGAGGTTAAATGATTTTTTTGGAGATGCAATTTCTAGTAATTTAAAATTTATTTATTAATAGAATTTATTTCCAGATGTAGGTACAATTTTAAAATTGTTTTGGATATTTTTTGATCCATGTTCTCACCCTCCCTCTCTCCACTCCCCCTTCCCTGAATGGGCAGGTAATATGATACACACACACACACACACACACACACACAAATGAAATCATAAAGCACTATTTCTTCATGTTTCTTCATGTTTCTTATATTAGGAAAAAACTCATGAAGGAAATGAAGTGAAAAATGATATGCTTAAATGATTTTACGCAGAGAAACAAAGTCCAAATATGTCAGGATATGTCAGAAACAGGACTTGAGTTCAAGTCTTGACTCCAAGATCACCTTTCTACTATACCCCTATGAAAGATTTGTAACCCTATAATCTGAGCATGGGGTTATGAGGGCTGAACTGACCTGAAGAAAAGAATGGAAAAGAGGGGACTTATAGGGGTGAGACTGGAGAGATAGAATTAATAGGGAATTGGCAGCTTATTGGATGTAAGTGAGAGGGAAGAGGCTGAGCAATTGAGATGAGAGTGATGTCATTAACAGAAATTAGGCAAGAAGGAATAATGTTCAGCTAGGTGGTACAGTGGTTAGAGTGCAGACTTGGAGTCAGGATGACTGTCTTCCTGCATTCAAATCTGGCTGTGTGACCCTGGACAAGTCATTTAACCCTGGTTGCTTCAAGTTTCCTCATCTATCAAATGAAATGGAGAAGGAAATGGAAAACCACTCCAATACCTTTGCTAAGAAAAAGCCCTAAATGGGGTCACAAGGAGTTGTTCATAACTGAAACAATGTTTTTTAAGGAAGAGATGCTTTTTTTTCTTACAAAACTAACAACCTTCAAATTCCTTATTTACCACTTTGAAATCTGAGCTGCAGTCATTCAGGTATGTCATCTGAGTCCTGGAATAGGGCTCCAGAAATCCCTTGAGATGCCAGACTAGGTATGGGGAATGCCTGGAGGTCTTGTAGCCTTATCAGGATTCCTGCAGATGTGCCAGTAGTGGTTTTTCACATAATTTGCCAATAAAATGACAATAAGCTTTCTGCTTTCAACTCCCCAGAGGATAGAAAGAAGACCTCCTTGCCCAGAAACTTGATGGAATGAAATTGATATTTGGAGTAATATCAAGGGTACATTGTTGCAGAAAACAAATATTCTAATAAATGTTGGGATGGGACCCCACAAGCCTCTTCTGAGCACACAGCAGGGTTTTAATGGGAAGTATATCAAAAACATAGATAAGCATTATTGGCTAATTGGCTTAGAAGTGCATGTTTGCCCATTCATAGGATTTCTTATTATTCATTTCAATTTTTCTGAATCTTCCTACATGATCTTTAAAGATGGAAAGAACCTTAAAGATTATTTAGATCAGCCCCTTCTTTTTACAGACTTAGGTCTGACTTCTGTCTCTGATGCCTATAATTGATGAAAGTCAATTAACTCTTTGATCCACAGTTTCCTCACTTGCAAAATATTATAGGATCCAGTAGGACTAGCTTTGACGTGTTACTGAGGCCCGAATGAGAATAAAGTATTTTGCAAACCTTAAAGTACTATATAAATGTCAGCTATTATTACTATAGTCACAGAAACTGAGGTTAGCACAGTACTTGGCACATAATAGTCACTGAACAGATGCTTATTCATGGATTGAGGATCAGAGACTTGCCTGAGACTGCCCATAGCTCTTCTTTCTTGCCATATTTTCCTTTTACATTCCTTACATTATGGTCAAACTGACTGCTTAATGTATCCTGAATTCATCCAAACTTCTTGATCTCTTTGAAGCAGGTCATAGAACAGTAGACCAACGAATGCCCTCATTTCCTATGGAAATCCTTTTTCTCCAGCTCAAATGCCATTTCTTCCATCAAGCTTTTTGATTCTCTTTTCCTAAGAGATGTCTCCTTTTTCTGATATTACTTTGTACTTCTCCTATTTACTTCTTTCTCCTCCTTACACCTGCATGTAATAGGTCCTCAATAAATACTTGTTGAATTGGACTATTTGTAGTTTTATTTGTACTGCCTTGGCATAATGTCATAATGCCTGTGGTGCATTAGAAAGATCTATGTCTGTGGAGTCAGAAGACATGGGTTTAAATCCTACCTTTATCACCTACTTATTCCCTATGCAACCTTGGGCAAGGCATTTTCTCGTCTGTAAAATTCAGAGGTTAGATTAGATTAGGGGTTTTTAACTTTGATGTCCATATATTTTTAACAGTTTTAAAACTGTTTTGATAATTGGATTTCAGCGTGGTTCCCTTTTAATCCTATGTATTTTATTTTATGCATTTAAAAACATTTCTTCTGAGAAAGGATCTATAGACTTCTCCAGATTGCCAAAAGAGTACATGACAAAAAACCCCCAGAGATCTAGATGATCTCAAAAGTCTCTTTCAGCTCTGAATTTATTATCCTAGTCGTAATGCATAATAATTATTAACAATTTTGACTGAATAATAACTGTTTGGGATGATACTTTGACAAAATAACATTTTAACTCCCTAAATAATCCTATATTTATTTTACTATACAAATCATAAAGTCTTTCAACTCCTTTAAAAAAATGTCAGGGGCCCAAGTCTGCCTAGAGCACATGAGGCTAAATCATATCCCCTTTAGAACCATAACCTGTTAGAACTAGAGGAGACCTTAAACATCCTCTAGTCCAACCTTCATATTTTACAAAAAAAAGGAAACCTAAGCCCAAAGAGGGGACACAGTTTGATCAAGATCAAGGCTAATAAATGGCAGATCCTGGACTTGAATATTCAGCAAACATTTAAGTGCTTATTATGCCTACAGTATTTGATGCTGGAATCGGGGAATAGAAGACTAAATGTGAAATAATTCATGGCTTCCAGGAGCTTACATTCTGTGTGGGAATGGTAATATAGCCACGGAGAATTATGAATTAATTTGAGAAGGGAGAGATTAGTAGAACTTGCATATGGGAATGAGATAAGAGATTTGAGAGATAGATGAGTAGGAAGTTTTTCTGGGCTTGGGGCAGGGCACGTATAACATTATATGTTTATAATGTTATATAACATAAATGTATAGATGGGGAGATGATGAATTTGGAGAACTGCTATTGGTCTAGTTAGGCTGGAGTACAGGTGTGTGAAGAGGAGTCAAAGGAAATAAAGTAAGAGACGAGCTGAAATGGAGAGTTACTGAGGGCTTTTGAGCAGGACAACCAGTGGTTAAGTCCATGCCTTTGGAAGATTGTTTTGCCTACCATATGGGAAAAAATTGGAGTGGGGAAGAGTCTGGAAGTAGGAGGCAATGCAATAGTCCAGGATGATGGAGTGTGATGAAGGTGTTTGGTTTTGTGAACCAACAGAAGGAGATGGGGGTGGAAAATGTTATCAATATAGAAATAACTGATGGGAGTTTGGAATTAGCAGAGGAGGCTGAGTCAAGGATGGTCCTGATGATACAAAGCTGGGTGCCTGGTAGCGCCCTTGCCTGAAATTGGGAAGTTTGACTTGGATCTCCCAACACGGGCCTCCTGATTTCCAGTCTGAGTCACTTTGTATAACTTCATCGTAACAAAAATGGGGACAGGCAAGACAGTCCCCTTGCAGTGACGTTCATGACACCAGTGGGGAACACATGTTGCCTTAAATAAAGTGCTCTAAAATTTTTTTTTGGACCAAATCAACCTTTGGATTGAACTCTTGTGCTTCTTTCTCCTTTGTAGTCACTTTAGGATGTTTGGATGTTTAAAGCTGAGAACAAAACTGATGCTGATTTATCCCATCTGGAAGGAGAACTAATGGCATTCGTCCCCCTCCCCACTCCCCGTGCTGTCAGGCTCCCTATCGCCAGCCCTGCTTGAGTAAGCATGAGCATTTATTCCTTGTTAATGGCACTGACAAGATGGCTAACCTGCACTTGATGGATCGTCAGCAAGTCTCCCACCCCTTGACTGGCTTCCAATCCCCGCTCTAACATTGGCACCTCAGATGATTTAGGGAATTGTCTGTCCTTGTCTTTGCATCTGGAATAGCTCCATTGGCATTCAGAGCAGGCACAGCTCAGGCTGCCTGCATTTATTCATACAGAGCCATGGAGCTTAGTGGTATGGATCAGGTTGTGGATGTAGGGCAGGCAGGGAAGGAAGGCGGCTGGCTCATTTTCATGGCACCTATGTAGGGAAGCAGCATTCTTTGTGCACAGAATGTCCACAGGCACATTATTACTGGAGATGCTTTTCTTGATCGGCTGCCTTGCCACAGCTGTGATATGGCTGGCTATTCTTGTGAGCCATTTTCTAATGGGCTTTTCTTTAGTATCTACTGCAAAATCCAGGCTGTTGCTCCTGGGATTATTGGGCTTTTTTCAGATGTCTTTTAATAGTCAGGATCTTCTAAGGAAAGAATTGACAAACTTCCCCTGTTTTGATAGTGGCACAAAGGAAAGGAAAGAAGGGTGATGAGCTTAAACCTTGAAGTCAGACTTTGGGAAGATTTAGAATAATGATCACAATAAACTCACGTTTGTAGGCTATGTCACATTTCTGTGGTGCTTTAAGGTCTACCAAGAGCAGGTATTAACTTACAGATGTATTCTTTGTTGTCATATTAAAAAAAAACTGAGGCTCAGATGAGGTTAAATGTCCCAGAGACATAATAACTAGCATGTGGCAGAAACGAGAAACGGTGTTCAGATCCAAGTGTTACAGATCTCCTTATGCCAAGTCCAATGTTTCCTTACCATGCTCTGCTGCCTCTCCACCCTATGTTTTGGAGAATGAAGTTTGCAAGGGAATGTATGTGTTTTCTGCCTGTCTTTAAATATCACAGATATTAATAAATAAATAGGTCTAGAGCTAGAAGAGACTTCAGAGGTCATCTAGTCCAAACCCTTCATTTTATAGATGAGAAAGCAAGGACCAGAGAGAGGGAAGGGACTTTTTCAAGGTCAAATAAGGAGCAAATAACAAAACTACTCAGATCTCTAGACTGCAAGTAGAAGTTTTGTTTCCCCTGCATTGTGCTACTAAGTTTTGCCTTCTAATACTCCATATATGTTGAAAGACATGAAGGTCTAGATTCCTAATGGCAAACATATGACACACATGTCAGCACTGACATGTGTAGCCATTTTTGATGACACATGGCCACATGTGTTAAATAATATCAAAACCAACAAAAACATATTGACAGGTGAAGTTAGTAGTGCTTGCTTGGGCTTGAAGTGTACAAAATACTAACCTTCAATTGAAGATTTAATGGCTAAATGAATTTTCATTAGCCAATGGAATTCAGCAACAAAAAAAGTCACTAATAGGCAGGTTAGTGAAAGAATTCCCCCTCCCCCTCACTTATCTTAGTTTACTGCACCCCACACTAGTTAAATAATATCAAGACCAACAAAAGAAACCGACTGACAATTGAACAAAGAGGTCACTAAACAGGTGAGTTAAATAAATTTTATTAAACAGTTATATATTACAATTATACATTTTTGTTATTTAAACTATAAATATTGCAAAATTATGTTTTTTTTCTTGAAGTGACACACCACCTGGGTTATGCTCAGTTTTTTGGTGAATTTTGACACACCAAGCTCAAAAGGTTGCCCATCACTGGTCTAGAACCTAAATTCTAAATCACAAGTGCTGAGTTCTAGTACCCTGCTTGTCCCCTGCTTCTGACAAGTCACTAAACCTCAGTTTTCTTAGGTTTTCAGCTGTAAGACAGAAAATAATAACAGGGATTTAATCTTTCTGAGCTAGTGGGGGAAATTACTAATGGAAGGTGACAGAAGTAAAAGTACAAGGTATGATTTTGCCTTTATCCACAGTGTAATTGCATAGGCAGCCCACCAGCCAGGAATGCTAAAAAAGCGACTTCGCTTTCATTTGCCTAACTTCTTATCCAAATAAGGTCCCATACCTTTGAAAATGAAGACCATTTGGCATCACACTATCTCCCAGGGGTTGAGGGTAGAAGCTAGATGTCATCACTAAGATTCAATGAAGAGAGTTTCTTATTCATAGTCATGAAATGCTAGAGTTAGAAGAGGCTCTAAATATCATCTAGTGAAGCATCCTTATGTTATAAAAGAAGAAACAGAGACCAATAGAGAACAATATTCTAAAAGAGCAAACCGATTCTTGTCTTATCAGCTATGAGCTGATAAATTTTTTGTCTAGTTGAGCAGAGTTGAATGTAGACTTTGAAAGAGAGAAATATTTGCTATACTTTTAAGAGTCCTTTGGCTAGGAAGTAATGGTTTATTAATGAAAGTAAGTGAGATTGCATGGTAGAGTGTGAACAAAAACTAGATTTAGGGTCAGAAAACCTGAGTTCAAATTATGGCTTTGTCACTTGTTATCCTTGTGAACTTTGAAAAATCAGGCCCTCTTATCTTCGGTCCTTCATTTCTTTATGTGATTCTAAGACTTTCTTCTAGGATGAAATATGAAGCATGATCTCTTTATAGCAATGAAAAACATGATTTTTGCATAAAGGAATAAACAAAACATTTTCTGAGTAAATATTAGGATGAAAAAAGAATCACTAAGGATTAAAGCTCATAAGGGACTTCAGAGGAACATGGAGCACAGATAGCCAGAGCTGGCAGGATCCTGGAGGTCAACCTTTTTATGATAGAGGTGAGGGAAATTAGTTTTATAGATCAGAGAGGAAATTATTTGGTAAGGATATAAGTAGTTTTGATTCCAGGCCCTGAACCTAGATCCTCTGATTTTAAGTCTTAAACATTCTGTTCTACCACAAGAATATTCAGAACTCTGTTCTGTCAACCATGAGTATAGAAAAAGATTGTGTTTCTCTTTTTCTAATTATGTTTGAGCATTTGGGTCAGAGCCAGTAAATATCCAGTCATGCTTGAGTCTAGAACATGCTTGAAGGAACATCATCTTCATAATACATTTTCAGTCAGCCAATTTATTAAACACCTCATATGTGTACAAGAATCTGGGGATGCAAATAAAAACAATGAAGTGTTCTCTGCTCTCAAGGAGATTATATTCTAATGAGGAAGACAATGGGCTGAGAAGTGAATTAAAAGATAGTTTGGGAGGTTAAGCACTAGCAGGTGGATCACAAGAAGTTGTGTATAAAGTCGAGTCTGAGCTGCATCTTGAAGGAAGAGGAGAATGCTATGAGGTGGTGAAGGAGAGGGAGGGCATGGGGAAAAATATGGTGCAAGGCATGGAGATAGGAGATGGAATGTTATATATGAAGAATTGAAAGAAGGTCATTTTGTCTGGATTGCAGAATTAAGGAGGAGAAGTGATATCTAGGGGATAGACACAGGGCTAGAAAGATAGATTAGAGCTTTAAAAGTTAAACAGAGAAGCCTAGAATGGTCAAGTGGTATGCTGACAGTAGTAAATAGCAACTCCAGAATCACAGGCTCTGGGTTGCAGTTCTGGAGGCCTTTCCTTTCCTTTCCTTTCCTTTCCTTTCCTTTCCTTTCCTTTC
>NC_058131.1:345022774-345129475 GCF_016433145.1 Gracilinanus agilis | reverse complement strand
TTTCTTTCTTTCTTTCTTTCTTTCTTTCTTTCTTTCTTTCTTTCTTTCTTTCTTTCTTTCTTTCTTTCTTTCTTTCTTTCTTTCTTTCTTCTTTCTCTTCAGACTTAAAATTAATACTGCGAATTGGTTCTAAGACAGAAGAGTGGTAAGAGCTAAGCAATGGGAGTTAAGTGACTTGCCCAGGGTCACACAGCTAGAAAATATCTGAGGTCAAATTTGAACTTAGGACCTCTCATCTCCACTCATGGCTCTCAATCCACTAAGCCAGCTAGCTGTTCCCTGGCCAGTATTCTTGAGAGGTTTGAAGGGGAGTTCATGCAAACCATATCACCATGTGGTGGAATTTTACAAAGAATACTGGATTTGGTTTAGAAGACTTAGGTTTACATCCTTGCTCTTCTACTTGTGAATTGTATGTCTTTAGGAAAGTCACTTCTTTTGACTCTGGTTTCTTCATTTCTAAAATGAGAAGTTTGGACCAGCTGATCTTTGAGATCTCTAATTCTTAGGGTCCTTTGAATGTCCTCCCTTCTCTTTTTGGCCTGTTGAAATCTTTCCCTTTCTTTAAAGTCCAGTTTAGTTAGCACCTCCTCCATGATTTTTTGATGTCCTTAGCTGAAACCTGACCTCTTCCTTCTGAAATTTTCCCAGACACTTTGCTTGGATCTTTGTCACTCTCACATTCTTTCTTCTATCATATACATTTGTATACATATCTGATTTCCCTTTATCTCCATTAGATTATATGCTCCTTGAGAATAGGGACTGTGCTTTTTTCTCTCTTGCATTCCCAGTACCTAGCTAGGATGGGGACACAAAGTCCTGAAAATAGAAGGCACTTATCAAATGTTTGTTGAATACATGGAGGCTGGAGTCCATCTGGTTACAAAACCTATTGGAAGGAGTGGCTTATAAACACATTGTTTTTTCTTAGAAGAGTTTATGACTCATGACCACAGAGAAATATGGTAGGGCAGGATAGTTGTGTTATTAGGTGATTTGATTTAAGACCTGAGGTGCTTGGTAGTTTTCAAAGCCTTTCCCATTTAATTTCCCAGTTTATATTAGAACCCTCTGAGAAAGTCAAAGTATAAGTATTATTATTTCCCTTTTTACCAGTGAGGAAACTGAGGCTTAAATAGAGCAGGCACCTTGGCTAGCAAGTGGTGGAGCCAAGATTAGGATCCAGATGTTTTAAAGAGAATAGGATACTCTCTCCACTAGACCAGCTGTAATTTTGGCCTGCAAAACTTTTACCGGTGAGAATAGAGAGTGGAGGTTAGGTGGAGTAATTAAGTCAGGAGTGCTGAAATACTGGCCTTGTCACTTGTGTGTGTGTGTGCTCTGTTTCATGTTGTTAGTTTACAGCAAGCAGAGTTTTATTTCATCCTTCCCGTTCACTTTCGGAGAAATAAACCAAAATGAAGCATAATTTAATGTTGCTCCCATGCTTGTCTGCCTGTCTTATACTCTCTGAGCAGGGGAGATTCACAGTGCTTGTTGACTGTCAGTTTTAAAACATCAGTAACATTTCATTTGGCAAGAGAAACCTTGGTACATTTTACTGAGAGTATAGAAAAGTGCATCTGTTTCATGTCTTAGGACAGGTGATTTTTCTGTGTATGTGTATGCTTTTGTACACCCATGTTTGTAATTCCCTGAAGGCTGGGGAAAAACAGTGATGGTCAGATTTTAGAAGTGTGTCTTTTGTAAAGAATGAAGGGAATGCAAAAGAGTATTTATGATCTCTGGTAAAGAAATCCAGTGAGACCTGGCCATCTCAGAGTTTCAAGCCAAGGATCAACAGATCACTATTTTATTTTCTAGAAATGGAGAAGGCAAGCATCTCCCATCTTCCATCCCCTAGAAATTGAAGTTTGGCCTCCATTTAAAAAAAAGTTGGTTGAATACAAAATCTTCTCCACTAAAAGTTTCTTGTTCTTCCCAAAATACTCTGTGTAGGGCTTTCGATCTTCCCCTTTTGATTTACTTAGATTAGGTGATGAACAATGCCACATGCTCAGCAAGTTGATCAGAGCTATAGAATCCTGCCTCAAATGTGCTCTGTCTATATTCCCATGTGAGCTTTATAAATGCATTATGAGAAACACATTATTAAGCATCACCTTAAATACATTATTATCCATCACCTGTTTCACCAACATTCTGTCAACACACATTTGTTAAATACTTATTAAACACAAAGTCCTTTGTTAGGTGCTGGGGTTAAAAAATGGCATAGTTCCTACCCTGAAGGAGGTGATCTAACAAGGGAAATATGACACATCCAGAAATAAAATCTACAAAGCAGAATATGATGGATGTAAAGTGGAGATGTAGGCAAAATAGCAAAAGAAAATTTGGGGTAGATTAAGTTCCGAGGCAATATTGGGGAACATCTAGTCTTCTAATTGGGCTGTGCTCTGACAGGGCTGGTGTATTGATTTGTTTTGCTTGACTATGCTTATTTAGGAAGGTTCTAGTGCTGCTGGTGAGTTCTTGAGATAAGACAGCAATTAAAAAAAGAATATCGATAAAACATTTCAAAAGAGAAGTGGCATCTTTAATAGGTACTTGGTAATACTTGCCAAAAAAAGGCAAGCCCACATAGATAGGATCTTCTCCTCATCCCATCTAACTTAAATAATATTTGAATGTGGAATAATAGGATTCTGGACTCATAAGAATTCTCCTGGACCTTTAATTCAGATGTTCTTTTGTGAAGCTCCTAACTTAACTAAGGAAAAACTATAAAATTCCCTTATTTTGTTCTTTTTTCTGTTTCTTTTGGTCTGGACCTGTGATTTCATCAGTGTAAAGAACTCCAGAATGGCAACTGCCTCAGCTAATACAAGTTGGCAACTAGTTTTTAATTTATGTCTTAGAGAATTGCCTGGGGCACTGAGAGACTAGGTAACTTGCTTTTTGTTACATATCTAGTAAATATCAGAAGCAGAATTTGAATTTGGATGTTTGTGATTCCAGAGCAGCTAGGTAGTACAGTGGATAAAGTGCCAGGCCTAGAGTCAGGAAGACTCATTTTCCTGAGTTCAAATCTGGCCTCAGACACTTCTTAGCTCTTTCATTCTAGACAAGTCATTTAATCCTGTTAGCCTTAATCTATCAAGTGAGCTGGAGAAGGAAATGGCAAACTACTCCATTGTTTTTGCCAGAAAAATCCCAAATGAGGTCATGAAGAGTCAGACATGACTGAAATGATTGAGCAACATTTTATTCCTTTAAAGTCATTATTCTGAACTCATAAAAATGCTATCCACAGTCATAGAAAGAACTATTGGAGTCTGAATGCAGATCAAAATATAATGTTTTAATTTCATTTGCTTCATGAGTTTTTTCTTGTATGTGAGATATGTGTCTTTTTTCATGATACTCAGAATATGGAAATATTTATTGTATGAGGGCACTGGTATAACCTATATTAGTCTATTTACCATCTCAGGGAGGGGAAAGAGGGAGAGGAGGAACCACAAAATGTCAGATAACAATTTTTGAAAATTGTTTCTGAATGTAATTGGAAATTAAAAAAAATTTCTTCTAAAAAAAAAAAAAGACATTCTGAGGAGAGGGGTCCTGTAGACTTCATCAGACTGCCAAAGGGGACAATGACATAGAAAAATTAAGAATACTAGAGGTAGTCTGACTTCGTAATTTTGTAGAAGAGGAAACTGATATCACAAGAAAGGAAGTGATTTATCTAAGGTAGACCAGGTAGGGAGTGTAGCAACAACTTGGCTTTCAACCTAGATCCTCCAATTCCAATCTAGTATTATTTCTCCTAGTCAAACCTGTCATTTGCTACAATACAATTTTAGAATATCAGAGTTAGAAGGGACCTTTAGAACCATATAATTGAACATTTTCATGCTATAAATTTAATACATATTTTAATAATTATTTTCTAAGCAGCTGCTATGTGTTGAGAGAATCCAATAATAGACATAAGGTAGATTGTTCTTCAGCAGCTTGTAATGACTGAATCAACAAGCATCATTTATTAATTACATTTTATGTACCTGGTACTGTGGATACAAAAGCAGAAATGGGATAGCTCTTACTCTCAAGAAGCCTTTGTTCTATGGGGAGGGTATAGCATGTTCACAGATAAGTAAATGCAGGATATATACAAAACAAATGCACAGTGATGGGAGGGGACCCTGGCAATTGGTAGAATCAGGAAAGGCTTCTTGAAAGGAGGTAGTATTTGAGATGGGTCTTCAAGAGAGATATGAATTCTAAGAGGTAGATTTGCAGAGGGGGAACATTCTAGACATAGGAGTTAGCCTGTGCAAAGGAAGGGAGGTGGGAGATGGAAGGTCATGTATGAGAAATAGAAAATGAACCATTTTGGCTAAAACACAGAGAGTGTGAAGAGAAGTAATGTCTAAACATCCTAGAAAAATAAGTTTGGACCTAGATGGTGAATTACTTTAAATTCCCCAAAGAAGAAATGATAATTTATCTTATAAGTAATTTCGAGTCACTTAAGTTTCTTGAACCAGTAGAGTAATGTGGTCAGATTGGTGTTTTAGGAATATCCATTTAGGTAGCCATGTGGAGAATGAAAAAGAAGGGGGTGAGACTGGAGGCACTGAGACCAATTAGGAGATTAATGTAATACCACAAGAGAAAAGTGATGAAGGCCTGAATTAGGTTCATTCTGATGTAAACAGAGAGAGGGATATAGAAGATGGAGACACTGAGAAAGTAAGATCAAGAAAACCTAGCATATGGGTGAATGAGTGAAAAACTTGAGAATTCTGTCTAGTTTGTGATGCTCAGTGACTAAAATAATGGGATGTTAGGAAGAGGATTAGGTCTAAAGGGAAAGATAATAAGTTGTGTTTTGGACAAATTGAGTCAGAGATGCTTATGGGACATCCAAGTTGAAATGTCCAGCAGACAGTTGGAGCTGTGGGAGCAGAGAATGATATATGCACCAATTATTAATATAAGGGATACTTTAGGGTAAGTGCAGAGGAGAGGTACAGTAAAAGTTTTGTGAGAAATTTAAAGAGAAGCTGAAGACCACAGAGGACAAGTTACCTGCTCAGGTCACAAACCTAGTAAGTGCCAGAGTTAGGGCTTGAATGCAGGCCTTCTGACCCTCTTTCTATTTTTTTCCTACCATATCACTTAGCCATATCCATTTCTTAGTATGGAATTAAAATGCCACTATATAGAATGTTTTGATTCCATGTTGGACTATCTGATTTAAAGGACCTCTGGCTACTATCATCACTTGTCTGACAGAGGCGTTAACCATGCCTTGGAATAAGAGTACTTTTGTACATTTGTAATATTGTGTCCAGTTAAGGTGCCAGCAGTGGTTTTCACTTCTGTGACCCTGGGGCCACAATTTGCAATTACTTTCACCAATATTACTCTTATAGAGTTTAGTGTAATGGGATATTCTTATTTATAAATTAAGCATTTAGAGGAGAGTAAAGATGCAAACAAAAGATCTAGGTGTGCCCTAGGAACTATGGTTTGAGTACAATATTGCTCTGTTAGTCCTAAACAAATAGTGGAATAATGGCAGTGACTTGACATTTATAGATCTATATGCCACATTTGGTATTAGGAAGGACTCTAAAAGTTCTTTTAGTCTCCTTGAGTGTGAAATGTAGTGCCTGCTGCATTCAAGACAGTTATTATGTATGGAAGGTTGAGAGAAAAGTAAAGGGGGAATAGGACTGGATCTAATAGAAGCTGTTTAGAGAATGGTAGGTCAGCAAAATATAATTGTCCCAATGAGAAAACATCTGGAGTCTCCCCCCACCCCCTCCAATCTAAATGCAGGGAGATGTGACTGGGATGGTAAATCCCTGCATGAGTGATTGTCTTCTCATACAGCATTAGGCAAATGTTTTTGGAATCAGGCTGGGGAATAGTACACTATAGATCAGTATGCAGAAACAATCAGAGAAGGTACTGGACAGGAGTGAGTTCAAACAAAGTTTGGACCTAGATGGGTGCCCTGGATCCAGTGGGTCAGAGATTCTAGTCCTTTGGAGAGCTTTAGTAGAGACATTGCTTCCACAGGCTCCAAAGACCCGTTAAACCTTGTTTCTCATAGCATAGTTGAATTTAGGTCTGAAAAAATATTTAGAGAACATCTCGTCTAATCCAAATTTTAACAATTAGGAAACCAAGATTAAGAGATATTGAGTAATTTGTCTAGATACATAAGGCCCTATAGAACAGATTCAGGATCTGAATCCAGGTCTTCTGACTCTAAACTAGTATTCTTTTTATCACATCACAGTTCTCCACCCCTGAGTAAAAATAGTAGCCTCAGATATAAGCCAGAACAACTCTGACTAGGAACCTAAGTCCTTCTGAAACATCCCAGGTAAATGGCTAAATGCCCTTAGGTTTTTTAATTTTGAAAATTTTTTACTTTTTCCAATTAGATGTAAATATTTTAAAATATTAATTAAAATTTTTTTTGGTTCTTGAAATTCTCTCTCTCCCTCCCTTCCCTTCTTTCTCCTTTCTACTCATTGAGAAAGCAAACAATTTGATATAAGTAATACATGTGCAGTCATGAAAAACATATTTCTATATTAGTCATGTTGTAAAAGAAAACACAAACCCAAAAAACTCAAGAAAAATAAAAAAATATGCTTCAATCAGCATTCAAACTCCATCAGTTCTTTCTCTTGATATGGATAGCATTTTCCTTCATGAATCCTTAAGAATTGTCTTACATCATTTTATTGCTGAGAATAGTTAATTCATCCACAATTGATCAGAGTACAATTTTTTTTTATTATCATATTTCCTCACCAATTACAGGTAGATACAGTTTTTTTGTTTTTTTGTTTTTTTACATTTTTAAACCCTTAAGTCAGGGGCTGGCAACATATGGCTCTCGATCCATATCTGGCTCTTTTGAGGGCCAGATATGGCTCTTTCTGCAGGAGCCATAAAGTCATTTTTTTTTCAGCTGCTGTTACAGGAGTGCGCACTGTGAGCACTGTACGGCACTCGTGAAATTACATTTTAAAAAATGTGGCGTTTATGGCTCTCACAGCCAAAAAGGTTGCTGACCCCTGCCTTAACTTCTGTGTATTGGCTCCTAGGTGGAAAACTGGTAAGGGTGGGCATTGGGGGTCAAGTGATTTGCCCAGGGTCACATAGCTGGGAAGTGTCTGAGGCCGAATTTAAACCTAGGACCTCCTGTCTCTAGGCCTGACTCTCAATCCACTGAGCTACCCAGCTGCCCCCTAGATACAGTTTTTAATGATAATTTTCCAACATTTTGAAATCCATGTTCTCTCCCTCCCTTCCCCTTCTTGAGATGGCAAGTACTATGATATAGGATATACATGTGCTATCATGAAATATGTATTTTCAAGTTTGTCATGTGAAAGAAGATACAAGAAAGAAGATTAAAAGAAAGAAACTCAGAATTCTGGGAAGATGGCGGCTTAGACAGAGCAAATGCTAAAACCTCCTCACCCTTACACAGTGAGATATAGAAAACAACGCACTTCGAGAAGAAAGAGGAACAGATCTAACAAGGGACAGAGCAGGGGGAACCCTACTGCTGCACAACTAAAGAGGTATGCCAAGAAAAAGGCTTCAATTCTTGAACTGTCGGGTCTGAGGATATAGAAGGGAAATGCTGTGCAGAATCTCCAGAAGCCCCTGAAATCTCAGGGTGGGCGGATGCACCAGCCCAGAGAGAGGGCCTTGCTAGCACTGGACTCAGGGAGTTGTACACAGGCACTGGAGAAGTGACTGTACAAGAAAACCAGAGAAACACAGCAAAAATGTCTGGAAGCAGGTGGCTTAGATATAGCCAAACCTCAGACCGCAGACCACTTAGCTTCCTCATACCAAGATAGAGAACAAAGGGCTTCAAGAAGAAAGAAAACCAGATCAAACACGCAGGGGGACCCTACTGCTGGACAGCTCAGCTCATTGAAAAATGCTCCTTCTTGTCCCCTTACATTTTTTTTGTTGTTGTTTGTTTGTTTTATTCTCTTCTCTAGGTTTTAGCCTCAGAGCAGATTAAGAAGTAAAGACTAATCCAATCAATATAGGCTAAATACCAACAACTGGAAAGATAAAAAGTTTTCAGAGGGCAGAAAAGTAACTACAAATATCCATTGCCAGCTGGTGGAAGATCTTTCCTCAAAGATCATTAAATACATTTGCTCAAATCAGCGGAACAAAAAAGGAAAATATATGAGTAAACAACAGAAAAAGAGAAAAGAAATGACAATTGACAGCTTCTTTCAAGGAAGTGAAAAGAAAGCAAATGAAATAGAAATGGAAGAAGAGGAAGAAGTTCCAGTGAAATGGACACAGGCTTTGGAAGATCTCAAAATTTAATTACCTCAGGAACTTCAGGAACACAAAAAACAATCAAGAGAGGCAAAAGAGGCTGAAGACAAGTTGAAAAAGGAAATACATGAACTAAAAAAGAAAATAAAGTCTTAAAAGACAGAATTGGCCAGCTTGAAAATGAAGCAAAGAAGGCAAAAGATGATCTACAAAGAAAATCAGACCAGAGGAGAAGGATGACCAAAAAGCCAGGGATGAAATTCAGTCTATAAAAAACAGAACTCAACAACTAGAAGCAAATGACTTCACAAGGCAGCAAGAATATATAAAACAAAATAAAAAAAATGAAAAATTTGAGGAGAATATGAAACACCTCATTGATTCAACCAAAGATCTGGAGAACGGAGCTAGAAGAGACAATTTAAGAATTATTGCTTTACCAGAACATCATGATAAATAGAAAAAGTTTAGACATCATCCTACAAGAAATTATCAGAGACAACTGCCCTGACATTCTTGAACAAGATGGAAAAGTAGAAATTGAAAGAATCCACAGATCACCTCCTACATTTAATCCACAATTGACAACATCCAGGAATATTATAGCCAAATTTAAAAAAACTACCAGACCAAGGAAAAATATTACAAGCTGCTAAAAAGAAGTCATTCAGATATCAGGGAACCACAGAATAATACAGGATCTGGCTGCATCTACATTGAAGGACCAGAAGGTATGGAAAACAATATTCTGGAAAGCAAGAGAACTGGGTTTACAACTAAGAATCAACTATCCAGCAAAATTGACTATATTATTGCAGGGGAAATTATGGTCATTCAATAAAATTGAGGACTTCTAAGCATTCATAAAGAAAAAAACTGGAGTTAAACAGAGAGTTTGCTGCCCAAACATAGAACTCAAGAGAATCACCATAAGGTAATTAATAAAATGGGGGAGGGGAAAAATAATTTCTTTAAGGGACCCAATAAGTTCAATCAATTTGTATCCCAAGAAGAAAAGAAGATATTGGCAAATATTAAAAATTATTATTACCAACAGGGTAATTAGAAGTTTACATAGAGGGAACAGTGACAAACTGTATAGGATGAAATGTCAAGCGATATATATATATATATATATACACACACACACACACACACACATATATATGTATATATGTATAAATATATACAAAACTAGAGGAGGGGAGAAAGAAGGTAATATTAAGAAAAATGGGAAAACAAACAAAATGTAGTAAATTTATATTCCATAAAGAAGCACATGGGTCCAATAGGGAAAAATAACAATACACTGTAAGGGTAAAGAGGTTGGAGAGAGGAAATACTTAATACTTAAGTGCATTGAAATCAACTTAAAAAGGGAAGAACAATCAGATCCAATAGGGCAGAGAATTGATTCGCATCCTATAGAGAAGTACAAAGGAACAAAAGGACTGGTGGAGAGGGAAATAACACTAGGGAGGGAGAGGGCAGGGGTGGGATGGCTTAAAAAGATTCTAAAGAAGAACAAGAGGGGAATAAGAAGGGAGCTAGGAGAAAAGGGAAGTACAATAAGTGAGGGGATTAGGGAAACTGATTAAAAACAAAACATTGGTGGCAGCTGGGTAGCTCAGTGGAATGAGAGTCAGCCCTAGAGACGGGAGGTCCTAGGTTCAAATCTGGCCTTAGCCACTTCTCAGCTGTGTGACCCTGGGCAAGTCACTTGACCCCCCCATTGCCTACACAGTATTGACTCCAAGTCAGAAGGTAAGGGTTTAAAAAAAAAAGGGGGGGGGGAAGCTGGGTAGCTCAGTGGAGTGAGAGTCAGGCCTAGAGACAGGAGGTCCTAGGTTCAAACCCGGCCTCAGCCACTTCCCAGCTGTATGACCCTGGGCAAGTCACTTGACCCCCATTGCCCACCCTTACCAATCTACCACCTATGAGACAATACACCGAAGTACAAGGGTAAAAAACAACAAAACAAAACAAAACATTGGTATAGGAGGAAATAGTGAAAGAAGAAAGGACAGGACAAGGAGAGAGAATGAAAATGTCTGGGAATACACAGTTGATAATTGTAACTTTGAATGTGAATGTGAAGGCAGGAGTTGCCATCCTGATCTCTGACAGAGCCAAAGTAAAAATAGATATAGTTAAAAGAGATAGGGAAGGTAACTACAGACTAATAAAAGGCAGTATAAACAATGAAGAAATATCAGTACTCAACATGTATGCACCAAATGGTATAGCTTTCAGATTTCTAAAGGAGAAGCTAGTGGAACTCAAGGACCAAATAGATAGCAAAACTATACTAGTGGGTGACATCAGCCTTCCCCTATCAGAACTAGATAAATCAAACCAAAAAATAAATAAGAAAGAGATAAGAGAGGTGAACGAAACCCTAGAAAATTTAGAGTTATTAGACATATGGAGAAAAATAAATAGGGACAAATAGGAATACACCTTCTTTTCAGTAGCATATGGAACATTCACAATGATAGACCATATAAAAAGGCATAGAAACATGGCAAACAAATGCAAAAAATCAGAACTAAAAATGAACCTTATCAGATCATAATGCAATAAAAATAATTATAAGTAAGAATCATGGAGAGGCCAACCAAAAACTAATTGGAAATTAAATAATATGATTCTCCAAAATAATTTAGTGAAAGAACAAATCATAGAAACAATTCATAATTTCATTGAAGACAATGACAATGAAGAGACTAAGCTATCACTCTGCAGATGATATGATGGTCTACTTAAAAAATCCTAGAGAATAAACTAAAAAGCTAGTAGAAATAATCAACAACTTTAGCAAGGTTTCAGGATACAAAATAAATGAACATAAATTATCAGCATTTCTATATATTTCCAACACATCACAGCAGCAAGAATTAGAAAGAGAAACACCATTTAAAATCACCCTAGACAATATAAAATACTAATGAATCTATCTACCAAAACAAACACAGGAATTATAAGATCACAACTACAAAACACTTTCCAAACAATTAAAACTAGATCTAAACAATTGGAAAAACATTGATTGCTCATGGGTAGGATGAGCTAACATAATAAAAATGACAATCCTACCAAATTAATTTACTTGTTTAGTGCCATACCTATCAAACTACCAAAAATCTTTTTTACTGAATTAGAAAAAACTATGACAAAGTTTATTTGGAAGAACAAAAGATCAAGAATATCAAGGGAAATAATGAAAAAGAATGTGAAGGAAGGTGGTCTAGCAGTACCAGATATTAAACTATACTATAAAGCAGCGGTCATCAAAACAATATGATACTGGCAAAGTGACAGAAGGGAGGATCAGTGGAATAGACTTGGAGTAAGTGATGTCAGCAAGACAGTGTATGATAAACCCAAAGAGCCCAACTTTTGGGACAAAAATCCACTATTTGACAAAAACTGTTGGGAAAATTGGAAAACAATATGGGAGAGATTAGGTTTAGATCAACATCTCACATCCTACACCAAGAAAAATTCAGAATGGGTGAATGACTTGAATATAAAGAAGAAAACTATAAGTAAATTAAGTGAACACAGAATAGCATACTTGTCGGATCTCTGGGAAAGGAAAGATTTTAACACCAAGCAAGAGTTAGAAAAAAGTACAAAATGTAAAATAAATAATTTTGATTACATTAAATTAAAAAGGTTTTGTATAAACAAAAACAATGCAACCAAAATCAGAAAGGAAACAACAAACTGGGAAAAAAATCTTTATAACAAAAAATTCTGCCAGAGGTCTAATTAGTCAAATAAACAGGGAGTTAAATCAATTGTATAAAAAAATCAAGCCATTCCCCAATTGATAAATGGGCAAGGGACATGAATAGGCAATTTTCACATAAAGAAATCAAAACTAGAAATAAGCACATGAGAAAGTGTTCTAAATCTCTAATAATTAAAACAAATGCAAATCAAAACAACTCTGAGGTATCACCTCACATCTGGCAGATTGGCTAAAATGACAACAGGGGAGAGTAATGAATGTTGGAGGGGATGTGGCAAAATTGGGACATTAATGCATTGCTGGTGTAGTTGTGAATTGATCCAACCATTCTGGATGGCAATTTGGAATTATGCCCAAAGAGTGCTAAAAGAATGCCTGCCCTTTGGTCCATCCATACCACTGCTGGGTTTATGCCCCAAAGAGATCATAAGGAAAAAGACACGTACAAAAATATTTATAGCTGTGCTATTTGTAGTGGCAAAAAAGTGGAAAAATGAGGATATGCCCTTCATTGGGGAATGGCTGAACAAATTGTGGTATCTGCTAGTTATGGAATACTATTGTGCTGAAAGGAATAATGAACTGGAAGAATTCCATGTGAACTGGAAAGACCTCCAGAATTGATGCAGAGTGAAAGAAGCAGAACCAGGAGGACATTGTACACAGAGACGGATACACTGGGGCACAATTAAATGTAATGGACTTTTCTACTAGCAGCAATGCAATGACCCAGGACAATTCTGAGGAACTTATGAGAAAGAACACTATCTACATTCAGAGGAAGAACTGTGGGAGTGGAAACACAAAAGAAAAACAACTGTTTAAACACATGGGTTGATGGGGATATGATTTGGGATGTAGACTCAAAACGACCATCCCAGTGCAAATATCAATAATATGGAAATAGATCTTGATCAATGATACGTGTAAAACCGAGTGGAAGTGTGTAAGGGGTTTGGGAGGAGGGAAAGAACATGAATGATATAACCATGGAAAAATATTCTAAAAAATAAAAAAAATCAATTGCTAAAAAACCAAAAATACAAGAAAGAAACTCATGAGGTAAATTAAATGAAAAATCGTATGCTTCTATCTACAATGAAATTCCATCAATTCCTTCTATGGTGATGGCGAGCCTTTTTTAATCATGAGTTTTTTCATATACCACAACTTGTTCAGCCATTCCCCAATTAATGGACATCCCTTCAATTTCCAAGTCTTTGCCACCACAAAAAGAGCTGCTATAAATTTTTATACATATAGGTCTTTTATATAACCTTAGTTTAAAGAACCTTTGAGTCATAGAGGGTTCTTTACTTTCCAGGGCAGCCATTACAATGGTAGAGAGCCTCAGTTTTTAGAAGTTTTCTTTTATTGTGCTGAAATATGCTCTTCTGAAACTATCTTCTACTGAACCATACAGAACAAATAAAATTCTTATTTCATGTGACAATTGTTCAAATAATTAAAGGTAGCTATTCAGTGTCTCCAAGTCCTCTCTCCTAACAACCTAAGTATCCTTAATTCCTTGAGCCATTCCTGATATGACATGATCTTCAGTCCTTACATCTTCCTGGTCAGTCTCTCCTGGATGCTTTTCAGGTTGTTAACTTCTTTCTTAAGGTGTAGTGCCATATGGTAGAGACTCATTGCATATGAGATAGTCAGATTAGAGAAAACTGATGATAGCATCTCTGATGTGAATTAGCTTAAAGTATGAAGCATGTTGAAAAAAGGCTGAAGTATGTAATAAGGAAAAGAGCATTTGATCTGGAGTCAAAAGGTCTGGATTTTAAAACCTGTTTTTGATATTTCCTATGTATGTAGCTATTGGAGAGTAACAGACTCTTTGAACCTCAGTTTCCTCAGTGGCAAAATGGGACAACCCTTGCACTATTGATCTTGCAGGGATTTTGTCAGGAAAGTGCTTTATAGATCTTAAAGCACTTCAGAAATATAAGTTGTTATTATTTCTTGAATTTAACTCCCAACCACCATGGTTTATTTCCCAGCTTGATGCATTTAACTTAACTGTAGGGCTTTGAATGCTCTGTAGAGGGATTAATCTCTGAACAGATGGTGGTTGGACACTGTAAATGACTCTTAACTTCTGTTGACACTCCATCCTTTGTTGAATTGTGTTGGGAGTTGGGGAAGATAAGCAATGGGCTCCTTACAGAACTAAGAGTTCTGCCAGAATGGAGAGATGTTTCTAGAGAAGCAAAGTGGCATATGTATTTATATGTATTTTCTGCTACCAGCATGATGATGGGGAAAACAGACATTGGAAAGAAAAACATTCTACTGATCATTTGGAAGCATAATCCACATTGTTGGCTTAGTTTTTTTCATCTCTGCCATTCAAAGTTTATAGAGAATTGGATTCCCTTAACAGAAGAACATGATTAAAACTGTGACCAGTTATTGGCTTAACCACCAAATTGATCTTTATATTTTAAAGGGGCAGCCTTTTTATAGTCCATTTCTCCACACACCATTATGTTTACAACCTTAAGCTTGAAAATGTGGTTGGTTTTAAAATTGAGATTCCATTTTTATTTTTGCCCAGGAAATATATCAATCTTTCCTTCATTCAATTCATTCCAATTATAACTTACTAAGTTCTAACTATATGTCAGGAACTAGGGAAACAAAGACAGAAATGAAACAGTGTCCTAACCTCAAGGAGCCTGCATTCTACTGGGTACTTGGTTTGAGTTTGTCGCCAGGTTTTGGAAAGGGATTATATTAGAACCAGAAACTATAAAATCAGTTCTGCTTATTTTTGACTTGGGTAATTGTGCAGGGACATTCACGGGTATGTGAGTCTGTGTTTCCTGATGGTTATCTTATTATAAAATATAAAGTAATGAATAGTAGATCACACATAAACATCAATTAATAATTAACAATTATCTTTCTGGCACTGTGTCTGAGAGTAGCACAAATGGATAAGTAGTTATTTTTAATTGGGGCGGTTGAATCTTTCTTTGATGATTGAGGTTCTTACAGTGAGTGCCTGAGGGTCATCATTTGGTAGTATGAATTCTTATTGTATCATAATCCTCATATTTATCTCATGCCTGTGTGTATGTGTTTAAGAACTTTGTTCTTGCAAATCATTTGAAAGAGACTCTATGCAAGTTTTTTTTCTGAGAATGGTGGCAGTGGTCTGGTAGTGGGGAATGGTAGAGTTTGCCTAGGCTACTAGGGAACATCTGGGTTTTAACATCACTTCTCTGCTTCCATGAGTAGTCTGGAACTTAGAAATGCTTAAAACTTGTACTACTTGACTTTCTTCAGTTCAGTCTCTTCCCTCTTTAATCCATCCTCCCCACAGTTAAAAATGAGATTTTCTTAAACCATAGATCTGATCATGTTTGGTCAAAAACTCTAATTTTAAACTTCTTCTTATCACTGGGACCTTTTATGGATTCTTTTTGGCATTTAAAGACTTTTGAAACCTAGATTCAACCTACCTTTCTAGCATCTCTATAGTACATTACTCCCATTCAACAGCTCTATGATCTATACAAATTGGCTTTCTTGTTGCTTCTCCCGTTTTATATTCCATCTTCTCTCTCTTTTCCTTTGCATAGCTTGTCTTTCAGATCTTGAATTTAATTCCTCATAACTATTACTTCTAAGAGTTCTTAGCCTCCTTCAAAGCTTAATTTAGGTGCTGTGTACTACATGACACCTTTCCTGGTTCCCCTTCTAAAAATCACTTTGTATTTATTTATTTTATGTTCTATTGTATTTTTATTTATATGTTAAATATTTTTCAATTACATTTTTGAGTTACTATTTTTATATATAAGATAATATAATATGTGATCTAACAATACTATAATTTGTTATAAATAGGCAATAAATTATCATAAATATGCTTATCCAAGAGAAAAAATTCTTACATTAGCTCTATCCAAAAATCTATGTCTCATTCTTTCCTCCACCTCCTTTCTACTCCTCTCCCTTTTTCAAGCTGGCAGGCAATATGATACAGGTGGTACATATAATGTCATATATATATATGTGTATATGTATATATATTTCCTTGTTTGTCATGTTGTGAAACAAGATGCATATTGCTTAGACTAGAGAAAAATTCATGGAGGAGATAAAGTGAAGAATGGTATGTTTTGCTTTGCATTAGGACTCTGTTCCATCTATGGTAGTGGATATCCTTTTTCATTATGAGTCTTGTGTAGTTGTCTAGGATCCTTGCCTTACTGATAAGAGTGAAGTCATTCAGAGTTGAACATCATACATTATTTATTGTGACTGTTTACAGAGTTCTCTTGGTGCTGCTCACTTCATTTTGCATCACTACATATGTTCTTCCAAGTTTTTTCATGATCATTTTGTTTGTCATTTCCTGTGGCATAATAGTATTCCATTACAAACACATACCACAACTTGTTCCTCAAATGTTGGACATCCTTCAATTTCCAGTTCTTTGCCACAAAAAAGAAAGCTGTTATTAATATGTTAGAACATAGAGTTTCTTTCCCTTTCCCTTGATCACCTTAGGAAATAAACCTAATAGTGGTATTATTGGGTCATTTAAGTATAATTCCAGATTGCTCTCTAAAATGGTTGGATCATTTCACAGTTCTACCAACAATGTATCAGCATCCCTGATTTTCCACATCTTTAACATGTGTCATTTTGCCATTTTATCATTTTATCCATTCTCATATGTGTAAAATGATATCTCATCATTGTTTTGATTTGCACTTTAATCAATAATGATTTAGAACATTTTTTCATATTATTATATTTAGCTTTGATTTCTTCATTCAAAAACTGTTCATATCTTTTCATCATTTATCAATTGGAGAAGGCTCATATTCTTTTGATATTTGATGAATTTTTTTATATATTTTAGATGAGAGACTTCTATCCAAGAAACTTTCTATAAAAATTCTCCCCCTCCCCCAAATAATTGCTTTCCTTCTAATCTTGGATACATTAGTTTAATTTGTATAAAACTTTTACAATCTAAAGTATTCACATTTATCCATTTTACATTTCACAATGCTTTCTATCTCTTGTTTATCCATAAATTCTTCTATCCTCAAGTCTGATAAGTAATATGTTCCCTTTTCTAATTTGTTTATAATATCTCCTTTTATACCTAGGTCATGTGTCCATTTTCATATATTCTTGGTATAAATGATGTAAGATAGTGGTCTATATTTAGTTTCTGCCAAGCTACTTTCCAGTTTTTCCAGCAATTTTTACCAAATGGTAAATTCTTATTCCAGAAATTTAGATCTTTACCTTTTTCAGACACAAGGTACTATATTCTTTTCCAAATATTTGTTATATGTCTATTTTGTTCCACTGATCTACTTTCTATTTCTTTGCCAGTACCAGATAATTTTGATAATTACAGCATCATAATATAATTAGAATTCTGGTATTCCTAGGCCTTTTTCCTGAACATTTTTTCATTATTTTTTATATTCTTGACATTTTCTTTTCCAAATGAATTTTACTATTATTTTTAGTTCAATAAAATAATTTTTGATTGTTTAATTGTATTTATATTATAAATGTTTTTCTCAATTGATTTTGTGTTCATGTTAACTCCATCAACAGAATATGTACTCCTTGAAGTTAGATACTTTCATTGCTTTGGTTGTATTTTTAGCATCTGTCACATAGTAGGTACTTTATTTTTGTGCTTTATTTTTGATTGTTTGGTTCCCATGTCAGTTTTCTGTATGCTTTTAGAGAAGTGAGGAAATATTTACTATCAAATCATCAAGGACCAAACACCTATAGATAATCATCAGAGAGCCACATAAAAGTAAAAGGTAACTTTGCTTAGAACCATAGGACTTTGTAGTGGTTTAAGTAAAGTTGGATCTCATTTAGCTCAAACTCTCCATGCTATAGATAGGAAGACCAAGGCTCAAAAGTGGAGAATGAATTGTTGATTGTTTAGTTAATTAGCAGCAGGTTCAGGAGTAGAACCCAGATTTCCTTGTTGTTAATCTTTTTCTGAGGACTGAACACCATCCTGAGAGAAATGTTGTTATTTGGTAGAAAGAGCATTGGTTTGGGAGTCCAAAGACCTGGGTTTCAGCCCCAGCCTCAACTTCTACTACACTGTGTATCCTTGAGGGTATCATTACACCTCTTTGATCTTCAGTTTCTTTGTCTATTAAATGGACATCAAGTACTTGTACTCACAATTCTCAGGGTGGTTGGAGAGTAAAGCACTCCATAGACCTTAAAGGACTATAAGAACATGAGCTGCTATTATTATTTTTATTCAGATGAGACTTTGTTTTCCTGGCTAAAGGCAGAGCATAGAGACATTTTAGAATTCTTCCACTTTTACTTTTAAATCGACAAATCCAGCTTAAATGCTAATGATTTCCAGTGGCGTATCACATCTTACTCAGGAGGATCCTGAGGCACATGCAAGCAGGAATTCCTTCGCCACCCTCAAAAGTCAATGACCTGTGAGATGAAACACAGTAAAGGGTTATTAGAGCAGAGAGCAGTGCTGCCTAATGAAGCACAATGGAAATTTCATTGTGTTGAGCATCTTTTCCATACACTATATCCCTAAACAGGTTATGGCTCTGGAACAGTACAGAAAAGCTTCTCTCTCCCTTGTTTCCTGTAAATGGAATGTGGAAAAAGTCATTAGAACATAATCCTCCACCTCCCCAGCTCTTCTGGAGAGTATTCAAATGCAAATGTAACTCTGTATGACTTTCCCATCCCAGCTCCAACCACTAGCAGAGATCCTGTCTCCCAAATATTCTCTCTTCTTCCTAGCACTCACTAAGATTTCCAGTCACCTCAAGGAACCAGAGAAGACTGAAGGGGTCAGATGTTTTCTCCTCCAAAAAGCTTCAATTGAGGCTAATTAAGTGTTTGCTGGAGGAGTTTCTGGGGAAAAAAAACAGATCTTGTCAATCCAGTTCCAATACACAGATCTATTAATTGCCTCTTGAGTGCAAAGCATGAGGGACAATATGGCATAGTGGGTACTGAGCTGAGCTTGGAGTCAGGAAGTCCTGAATTCGAATTTTACCTCTGACACATTCTGGCTATGTTACCCTGAGCAAATACCTCAATGTCTCAGGGGCTAACTTCCTAAGACTGAATTTTAGAGATAGTGACTGATCTGAATTAGTTGAGAGAGCTCTTCATTGAGAGTGTCTTAACTGATAAAATCATGTTTTGTTGCATTTTTTTTTTAAAAAGTCACCAATTAAAACTCTGGGGATATAAAATCAAACTAGTATAGCATCTTTATCCTGAGGACAGCACATTATGCCCCCTTCCCCCAGACATTTTAAAAGCTAGTCATTGTGAATGTGTCTAATCTCTGTCTCCCCTCCTTTCCTCTAGCCCATTTCTTTTTAAAGTGAGAAAACAGTGTGATTTTTCTTGGGATTGGTCATGTATTGACTCATATCAGCAATCCACTGAGTCTTAAAGAAAGCGGCTTAAAGAAAGCACTCTCCTCAACTCTGTTCCAGGCTTTCTTTGGTATATCTTGTCCTGGGATCAGAATAAACTAATTAATTTCTGTGGGCTTATTTGTTTATTTTTTGAGAACCTTATTTTTGCAATATGTTAGTAGCTTGGATTATGGAATCTAATTCCCTTCTCCCTTCTCCTTCTCTAACTTCCAAATATCAGATATCTGGTCAGGAGATAGTGTGGTATATAATGAAAGGTGAATTGACTGGGGTGTGTGTATCCCATGCTAGCATGTGTATGTGACCTTGGTATGTGTCACCCTTCTTGCTTCTCATTTACCCCTTCTATAAAAAGTCTCAGGGCAATTAGATGGCACAGTGGATAGAGTGCCAGGCCTGGAGTTAGGAGGACCTGGGTTCAAATCTTCCCTCAGACACTTTTTGGCTGTGTAACCCTGGGCTGGGCATTTAATTCTGTTTCCCTAGCCCTTGCCCTTCTCTCTTAGAGTTGTTAATAAGATAGAAAGTAAGGGGTTAAACAAGACTATTCAGTTCAAGAGATTTGATTAAGCAGCTCATATGTGCTAGGTACTATATTAGGTGCTAGGGATACAAGGACACTGAAATCATACTTCTCCAAAAGAAGCTTATAGTTTGGTGGAGAGAATACGACATGTACATGAATACACAAGTAGGGGCAGCTAGGTCTCTGAGCTAAGAGAGAGCCAGACCTGGGATGGGAGGTCCTAGGTTAAAATTTGGCTTCAGGTACTTCTTAACTGTGTGTCCTTGGGCAAGTCACTTACCCAAATTACTTAGCCCTTGCTGCTCTTCTGCCTTAGGATCAAAGAAATGCTTAAATAACTTCAAGAAGTGAGTGCTAAAATCTCTGGGAGTCAGGAAAGATCCCATGTAGGAAATAATATCCAAGCTACACTTTGGAGGAAGCTAAGGATTCTAGAGGTTGGGCAAAATGATCTCTAAAGGTCTTTTTGGCTCTGAGGTTAGGTGAAATGATCTCTAAGGGCCCTTCTAGTTCTGCCATTCTGTGGTCTTAGGGCCTTTCTAGCTTTGATATGCCAGACTTATTCCAAATACAATATGGAGCTCTATGTGATAATATTTAAAGACATACAGGCTAGGTGAGGGAATGAAGGAAAATATCAGATTGAGTTGAAAGCTACATGATCATGCTGTGGTTTCTAAAATATGAATTTTAATACTGTACGGGGACTAACACTTTGGTGAGGAATCCCATGAGGTCTGCCTTTTCTTGAAACTTTCTTTTAACTAGATAGCAGTCTTATGATGTTGATTCACTGCCTGCATTCAGCTGGAGAGAGCAGGACACTGGCCCAGAGGAAAGCAAAACACTGTTCATTAATGCCTGAATCTACATTGTCGTCATCTTCATCCACACAGAGCTCTCCCCAGAGGCTTTGAATTGTGAACGGGCAGGAATACGACAGCAGGATTGTGTATTTTTTATAGTTCCAATCAGCCTAGGTTTTTTCCTCTGAGTCCTATCTGGGACAGAATGCATCTCCCTGAGCCACAGAGGTAAGAAAACATTTCTTTGGGAAAATGGGGGATGGTACAGATAGAATTCTTTTCATCTGCCCCTAGGCAGACCTATGAAGAGCTTCCTGTCATGGGGATTATGCCAACCTATCTATCCTCTTACACCTATGAGTTAGAGAACCAGACTGATGATATGGAAACATTGAGTTGGAAAGGAACCTAGTATTAAGTAGCCAAATCTATCATGATTCTGAGACTCCTAGGGTCTTGGTGAGGGTGTGCTTCCAAAGTCAAATTCCACAGAATTATCACTCACATGCTTATTCTAGAGATCTGAATATGGACAGTCAATATTTGGACTATTAAAGTTGGGGAAAGCATGTCTTGTTAGTCTAGTATAAATTGAACAATCACATATATGGAATATTATATGAACTACTTGAAAAGAATGTAAAAACCTATAAAAATGGCTTCCTATCATGAAAATAGAGTCCATTATGATAATCCTAAAAATCTAAGGCTCAGAAGAAAAAGAAGATTACCTCTTCTAAGACCATTTGGGCAGACATGAATTTAAGATTATACAAATTTTTTAAATTCTGATAAGGTGGGGTTAAGCAGAGAGAAGAGAGTGAGAAAATGAGAGAGGGATCCAGGGAGAAAGAGAGGGAAGAGTGAATAGCAAGACAGGGAGAGGAGAAAAAACAAGAGGAGGAATAGAGGGGGAATGGGACCAAGCCTTTGATTTCTTTATTCATACTAGAGGAAGGACGATGGGAATAGAACAGAAGTGTCTGCTCCTTGGTGAAAAGGGAAAGGAAAGAACTGGATGGGGATAGGTTCCTGGAGTCATTTCCTCATGGTACTAGCTGGAAAAGAGATCAAGTACCAAACTCCAGAAGTCCCGCTTACTTCTACTAGATCACATGTTTTCAGTCTGACCTTTTTGCAAGAATCCAAGGCTGTATCTCTGAGCTTGATAAAGAGAAAATAGTGTAGAGTTTGCTGAGAGTCATTTATAAATCAAAGATCCTTGATCTCATAGAGAGCCACCTCTTCACTTTGGTTTATATGACTCATTGGGCATCACCTCCTGAGATAAAGAAGGTCCTTCCTTATATTCATGATAGGAAGCACCTCACTCCCTTCCTCCATTTTGTAATCCTTTTGAAGGAATATTCCTGTAATAGTGAGCTAGGTTGGGTAGGGACAGGTTTTTATAATGCCCCTGCTTTTCAAACAGCTAGAAGATATCAGGTATTAACTATGGTATTCTTTTAAATGAGATACTTTATGAAGTTATATCATTGCACACTTGTACATACTGTATACATACACACAAATTTATATAAACTGTAATGATGATAGTATAGGGAATAGTGAAGTCAGGGACCATGCCAAAAGACATTAGTTACTGACTGTGACTCTACTAAGGAAAGCAGAAGGCTGAGAACACCTAGTTGTATCATCTCATCTATTTAAAGTATAATTTTTCTTTTTAAAGAAATGAGATGAAATAAAGAAAAGAAATGAGAATTGCATATGAAACCAAACTTCTGCTATATAGTTTGTTTATTTTAAAATATATATTAAATTGTATATATTAAATTTATAACAAAACTGCCTCACTTATTTTTGTCTTCTACCAAATTATTCTATTTTTTAATTTTTAAAAAAGCCTTAGCTTTTGTCTTAGAATCAATAGTGTACATTGGTCCAAAGTAAAAGAGTAGTAAGGTGTAGGCAATAAGGGTTCAGTGACTTCTCCAGAGTCACACAGCTAGGAAGTGTCTGAGACCAAATTTGAAGCCAAGACATCCCCTCTCTAGGCCTGGCTCTCAAATCACTGAGCCAGCCAACTGCCCCTTATTCTTTGCATTTAAAAATTTGTTTCATTGATGATTATTTTTTCTTCACTTTTGACCTCATTGTCACTACCCATGTCCACTAACCACCCACCCCTATGCCCAACTGAGAAGCAGTACTTTGTAACAAATAAATATTACCAAGCAAAACAAATCCAGACACTGGCTGTGTCTGAAAATCTGTCTTATTTTGCACATCTAGTCTATCACCTCTCTGACAAGAGATGGGAAGCACATTTCATTATTAGTATTTTGAACTTCTTGGTCTTTGCATGGATCAGAATTCTGAAGCCTTTCAACACTTTTTCTCTTAACTTATTGTGGTTATTATGTAAGTCGTTTTCCATGGCAGCAGGTCCATTGGATAAGAGTTCTAGGTTTAGAAAAAGCAAAGTGAGTTCAAATCCAATCCCAGATACTTAATAGCTATGTGCCTTTGAGCAAGTCATTTAATCTCTGTTTGCCTCAGTTTCCTGAACTGTAAAATGGGGATAATTATAGTACTTGTTTCCGAGGCAATAATTGCTAAGTGCTTAGCACAATGTCTGGTACATCATAGGCATTGCATAAAAATAATAATAATAGCATAATTATTATTGCTATTTTAGGTACAAAGTTTCACATTGTATTTTAGAATGAATAGGACAGTTTACAGCTTCACCAACAACATTAGTGTTCCTGTCATCTCAGAGAGCCTCCAACAATTGTTATTTTCTTTACTTGTCATTTTGTCTATCTGATTGGTGTATGTTGGAACCCCAATGTAGTTTTTGTTTGTGTTTCTACTACTGTTAGTGATTTGAATTTTTTCCCCATATGGTTGTTGATAGCTTGCTTTACCTTCTGACTTTTGTATTCATATCATTTGACCATTATCTTCTGGAGAATGGTCCAAAGTCTTATATATTTGAATCAGTTCCCTAAATATCTACAACATCAGAACTTTAAGAGAGAAATTTGCTGTAAAGATTTTCCCCAGTTTATCTTTCCCTTAATTCTAACAATATTCACTTTTCTTGTGCAAAAACTTTTATTGTTTATGTAATGAAACTGGTAATTTTATCATCTGTTCTCTTTTGAGTTAATAATTTTCTTTCCCTTCTCCTACAGTTTGTTATGACCATAGATCATGTTTCCATATGGATCTTATTGTGGTAAATGATATGAAATATTACTCTAAAACCTAATTTCTGCCAGTCTGCTTTTCAGTTTTTCAAGCACTTTTTATTGAAAAGGAGAGTGTTTACCCAGTTGTTGTCCTTTGTTTTTTAGAACACTATATTATTAAGTTCTTTTGCTTCTTTTACATTGATCAAGTTTTCTAATTTGTAACCAATATCAGAAAATTTTGATAGTTTCTGCCTCTTAATTATACAGGTGAGGAAGCTGAGGTTCAGTGAAGGGTAATGATTTCTTCAGTATCATGAAACTAATTAGTAGCAGAATTAGAAGTAGAAGCCAGGTTTTCTGACTTATAGGTCAGTATTCTTTCTACCATTTAGTGGTTTACCTGGAATGCATTTTCAAGGTATAAATTGATGAGTTAAGGAAATCAGGCTTATATTCAGCAATAATAGATTAATTTTATTTGTTTTCTGTTCTCAGTTTCCCTATTTCCTGCATAAGTAAGAATATTGACATTCTAAAGTGGAGAAGGGCATTTTTTATAATGTAGGACACTCAATGATTCATTAGCAAAAATAATGCTAAATTAATATTGTTTAATTTTCTCCTTTGGTTTGCTTTTATAAATCATAAAGGAATAGCTTAAAATGCCTTGATAATTTATCATTAGAAATTCCTATGATTTCCTTCCATATTTAAGGATAGACCTTGGAAACCAAAACTTTGAGTTCTGATCCCAGCTCCCCATTGGCTGTCTGCCATTTACATGACCTTGGCAGTTTATGCAACTCCTCTGAACTTCAGTAGTCTCACCTGTAAAATTAGGATAATATCTTTACTGGTTACTTCATGTTGTGAGGAAAAATCTTTACAAATAGTACAATGTAACGTAAATGGGAGTTGTGATAATGATGACAAAGATGATGATGATGTATTTAGATGGTTCTGTGAAATAATCAATGGGTATATTTCCTCTGGAGTGAAGATTGTAGCCTCCTCACATTCCTATCCTTATTATGCTCTACTTGTCCATGTCTTTCTATGTTCCTCCACACAGCAGTCATCTAACATACTAGAGCCCTTTCTCTATTTCTTCTACTTTCTCAAAGGCAGCAGTTGTGGCACTTAGGTTACCGCTTTGTTATCTTTCATTCTCCATGTATAACTGTTAGTCCATCTCCTTTTCCAGTCATACATGTCCTTAAAGCTACATTTTCTTCCATTTTTAATGTCTCTTCAAATTTGCTAGTGTGCTACCATTTATTTCCTTTTTGATTACTTACAGTTTTAATTCTTTTGTAAGCTATTTTGTGTTTCTATGCTATATGGTACCACTGAATGAAAATTGTTAAATAGTTACTATTATTATTACTTTGTTATTAGCTGATACACAGTTTTGTATAATGTTCAAAGTTTTGATTTGGGAAGTTGGAAGGAAGAAGGAACCATACACCCAACTTTCCTTGAATACATAGATTGTTGATTTCATTGGGTTCTGCAAATCTAGAGTTCACCAGTTATTTGATCCCTGGGATGTAATGCTGCACCTGGTCCATTTTGGAGTGTGGTAGAACCTAAAAAGGAAGTGGGCTTAAGAAGATACACACATTGGAATTAAGACCTAATTATGTTCTTGGACACAAATCACTTCACAAACTCCACTTAGAGAATTTGTTTAATTGACTGAGGAAATAGTCTGAAGTACAAGAACATTTCTTTTCATTAGTGTTCAAATGAAGTGCAAATTAGAGAACTTCGAGTCCTCCATATTTCCTAAAGATAGAAGCTTTGAAGAAGAGAAGAAAAATTAGGAATGAAAGTTTGTTTAAAACCAGAAAGGAGTGCAGTTTAGAAAAAAAAGTTTGGATAATTTTCTACCTGAATGATTTTAGAAGTAACCAGCAAGGAGCTATTGGGAAATGGGTTTGTTTTTTTAGGGCTGGAGTTTTCAATATGACTCTAACTTCTCATTTATTTATCATTCTGCTTTAAAAAAATCTCTCCGGCTAAGGAGACATATGAGAAATGGAAGGAGGTTTCAGAGCCCTGTAAGCCCACATGGAGAAATTAAGTGAGTAAAGATAGCACCTGCAATTACACTGCCTGGGATACAATTATAGGGGTTATTAATCTACCAGCTTCGGGGTCTAGGATGACTATGAGGTGGAGGTGGGAACCAATTTCTCCTGCATATTATATTATTGCACAATTATAGCTAATGCATAATTAGGCTATCTGTGAGGTAGCCACATTAATTTTCTACAAGGATTCCTTTGGCTTCTAATTGCCCTAAGTTTTTATTTGAGACCCAGAAACCTTGATCAGTGGTAGGGAAAAGTATTCTAAATTTCTTTGTTGTGCTCTATGGAGAAATGGATACACCTTGAGTATCTGATGTTATTTTAAGAAAATGTAAAGTTAGTGGATCTATTCTGTACATATTGGAGTAATTTTTTAAAGTATTGCTGATGCCATTTGTTTTTTTCTTTTTAATCAAAACCTTTCCTTTGCTATAAGGATAATAGGCAAAAATGGATATAGTGACTTGTCTGATGATGTTTCCAACACTGTCAATAGTTTCTGTACTCTTTAATAAGAGGAAGTAGTCATATTTTGTGGAGATAGTTCAGGATCCTGAACCCAAGAGCCTTGGAAATAGTGACTTCCTTTAGGCTACTGGGCCTGCTACCAATCTACCTTCTATAGCCATTATTAAGGGGAAAAATTGTGGAGAAGGCACCTATCTTCTTTATTACCATCAGCAATATTTTCTGGTCACAAACTGCCACCAATAGGTAAATAAGTACAGGGATCCTGAGGTATCCCCTTCCCTCAGAACACTAGTTCTATTCTGGCCCAACTCTCACAGACTTTATATGGGGAGGTAACTCCTTTGGAAAAAGGGCTGGCCATCTTCACCAATAGCCAACAAACCAACATCTACAGGGCAAGTGAGACGGCCTTTAAGAGTAGTAAGGGAGAGGGGCAGCTGGGTAGCTCAGTGGAGTGAGAGTCAGGCCTAGAGACAGGACGTCCTAGGTTCAAACCCGGCCTCAGCCACTTCCCAGCTGTGTGACCCTGGGCAAGTCACTTGACCCCCATTGCCCACCCTTACCACTCTTCCACCTATGAGACAATACACCGAAATTAAGGGTTTATAAAAAAAAAAGAGTACTAAGGGAGAGATAGGTGACAAAATGTGCCAGGAAAGTTGAACTTCTAACAACTACTCTTGACTGACCTCTCTTCCCTCATACACTGATAGAGATAGCCCAGTTCCCTTGGACTCAAAAACCTTTGGAATATCAACTCTTCTAGCCTAATAGTGAATAATTCAACAGCAAAAACTAATATTATTGTCTCCCCTTTAGAATGTGAACTTCTTGAGAGCTAAAACTATTGTATTTTTTTTCTATTTGTAAGCACAATGTAAAGGCTTAATAAATGTGTCATTTATTTACTCAATCATTTATTTACTATCTGTTCTCCTAAATTAGTTTTACTTTTCCTCTTTAATTTGCATTAAAAATCAATTTCAAAAGAATGAAATTGGAGAAACTCAAAGCCTTGCTCAAAAATCTTAAGTGTCTTCCACCTGGAAAAAAGTCTGAATTCTTTAGACCGGCATTCAAGGTTCTTTAATCAGATTCTAGAAGACTTTTTCAATCTTATTTCTACTTAATCATCTTTATATATTCTATGCTTCCTACCAAATTAGATGGTCTATTCTTCATACATGTCCAGTGCTTCCTCACCTCTGTAGCTTTGTTTATGCCTTTACCCAAGACTGGAATTTTACATTGCTGGGTAATAGTCAGACCTTGGGTCCTGTGCCATTTAACATTTTTAACACCTTGGTTAAAGGCGTTGATGTCATGTTTACCTGATTTGCAGATGACACAAAACTAGGGGAGAATAACTGGCACATTGGATAAATATATATAATATTATATATGTATAATATTATATATAATATATAAAATGTATGTAATTTATAAATATATATAATATATATAAAAATAATATAATATATATAATATATATAATAATGGATATAAAAAGATAATCTGACCAGGTTAGAATTTGAGTTTTTTTCATTAATCGGTAGGCCAGATTGGCAGAGTAGGTCATTATAAGTTGCATTTTGAGCTCCATTGTTCTTTGGAACATATTCCATTCCCTCTTGCTATTTCTGGTGGTGCAGAATAATCTTGCATTATTCAAATTTCCTTTTTTGAATATATGAGGGTTTTGTCTTCTCCTGGTAATTAGTCTCTGACAAGGCCCTCTGAGCTTTTTGTGTAGCCTTAGTTGGATTGTTAGGCTTGTTATGGCTTTCATTGAGACTCAAGGTCCTTTTGCCTTTATGACAAGCAACACTTATCACAGCTTAAGAGAGCTACTCTTATTAGGCCTGATTCTGTTAGCATCCAATTCTTGTTTCCATAAGCCAAGCAAATATTTAAATTTTTATTTAGAATTTTTCCATGGTTACATGATTCATGATCCCTGCCCCCGCCCTTTCTCCTTCCTCCTCTCCAAACTGACAAGCAGTTCTGCCGAATCATATACTTGTATCATTGTTCAAAACCCATTTCTGTGTCATTCATATTTTGAGTTGAGTGATTCTTTAACATCACTTCCCTATCGCACTACGTGGTTGATCATATATTTTTCTAATGTATTTCTTTCTCTGGATGTGGATAGCATTCTTTCTCCCAAGTTCCTCTGGATTGTCCTGGATTATTGCATTGCTGCTAGTAGAAAAGTCTATAATAGTCAATTGTGCTATAATGTACACAGTCTCTGTGTACAATGTTCTCCTGGTTCTACTCCTTTCACTCTGCATCAATCCTGGAGATCTTCCCAGTTCACATGGAATTCCTCCATTTCTTTATTCCTTTCAGCACAATAATATTCCATCACCAACATATGCCACAATTGATGGACATCCCCTCATTTTCCAATTTTTTGCCACCACAAAGAGATGGTAAGAATATTTTTATGCAAGTCTTTTTCCTTATTAACTCTTTGGAGTATAAACCCAGCAATGATATGGCTGGATCAAAGGGCAGGCGTTCATTTAAAGCCCTTTTAAGGCAAGCAAATATTGACTTCTCCTTTACTTATGAATAAAATCTGCTTTATTTATTTGTTTGTTTGTTTTATTTGTTTTATTTCTAAACGCCTCTACTATTATGCTGCTAAGTGTTATGTTCTGTTACGGGGTAATATACTAGGTTTTGGTGTGTATCTTTTCTTCCTAATCAAGTCTGCAATAAGTGTTTGCTGAAAGATGTTTGTGCCAAGTCTTGCTAAGTATGGATCTATTATGCTATACTATCTTTTGGTGGAATAAGTATGAGGTTGATTGGACTAATAGAAGAAGTACACTTTGAAAACTTACATTTGATACAGAGATAGTCATACCTAATATCAGCACAAGGTGTTCATCATTATAAGTTACATTTTTCAAGATAGCTGAACCACAACAATATAAATAATTGGGTTGGGTTAATAGTTAAGATTGATCAATCTTTAGGGAGGCTTGCCACCTCCTGAGATTGTTCTGCTGTGTGAACTGTTCTTTTGACTTGTCTCCAAATCATGGGCTTCAATGGCTGGGTCTTCAGAATAGTTCATCTGGATTTTTTCATGTTGAACTATTCCTGAAAGGTTCTCTGCTGTAGGTGTTCATTTCCTGTGTAAATAAAAAACAAAACTTTGGCCCCCATATTAAAATTATGTTTTTTGTTTGTTTGTTTTTTGTTTTTGTAAATAGGTTATTCCAGTTCATGTTCAATGATTATACAATTGAATTAACTTACAAGAGATTCATTGTAGCTCCAATTGAAATAAAAACTTGGGTTGGGGTATAATCTCTTAAGTTAGTAGTGGAACATATTTGTTAGCTTTACACATTCAAATTTGAGGCTTCAATTATTATTTTACTTTGATTAGATTATAACAATTTGCTTCAAAAGGAAAAGGCAGGGAAAGGATTATAACACTGTTTGACTTCAGGTAAGAGTTAGGGTTATTAATCAGTCATGTCTTTTCTTTTGAATGGTGGATACAGTTCAGTGATCTATCAGATAATTATACCTGAATTCAAAACTCTAAATTAATATTAGCTGACTTCAGGGTGTTTTTTGAATGCTGAATTTGAGATGGCTTTGGGTCATCCTGTTTCACTTGTGTGAAGAAGAGACACTAAGAAGCAGATGATTAAATGGTAGCTGCTTACTGATACAGCAGAGGGATGGAAGCAAGAAGGGAGTGAACTAGAGTCATTATAGAAACAGAATGGCAGCAGCAACAAAGTGAGAAAACCCAGAAAGGAGTCACAAGCCACTAGGACCCAGGATGACAGTACTATTTCATGGCAGCCAATAGCTGTAGAGTGGAACCTTGAGTCACTGAAAGAGAAAGAAGAAACATGGGCCAGGGAAACATGGAGTGGAGACATTCCAGAAAAGAAATGTTTCCTGCCCTCAAAAACTTACCTGGGGAACATGATTTTAAAAACATTGATATCTATATTTCAGTATAATTGGTTTCCTTTGTAATTCTATCACGAATTTCAAAACATTCTGAGAAGAGGTCATTAGGCTAGATTGCCTAGAACATTCATAACGCACAAAAAGTTAAAAAAACCTGAAATGAGTATATAAAAAATGCTTATAGAAGTATCCACAAGAAAAATTGATTAGAGAGCACTCACAACTGATGAGATTAGAGAAGACTTCATGGAGAAGGCAGCCTCTTAGATGAGCCTTGAAGTAAGATAAGGACTTTCAGATCCAGAGATGAAAAAGTGAGTGCTACCCCCTCTCCCTCTGGCTCTGATGCATTTGCATATAGAGATGAGCGATTGAATAGTTAGTGACTTTTGGGAAGACCCGCTGATCTAGATTGGTTTGAATATTGTGTACATGAGAGATAGTGTGGGAAGGGTGGGCTGGAGTCTGATTTTGGAGGGCCTTAAAAATGGACATTTAATTCCAGCTTGAGGAATTTGTATTTTATCCTAAAGGCTTGAGGAGCCACTGAAGAGAGCAGAAATAATTATTTTTTGCTTCTCGTATTTATATCTTTTAGTTACTAGCATAAAGGATAACCCAAGGATGATCACAAATATGATTATGTTATTTAGTATTGCATTTTGAATCTTCCCTTATGGTAATTAAATCTGCTTCCGAGGAATCAATTTGCCATTGTACTTGAAATGCCATCACTTTAAAGGCACTATGATATTGCAAAGGGATTTGGCGCTACAAATAGAAATGATTATTATTTGGCGCTACAAATAGAAATGATCCAAGTCAGTCAAGTCAATGGTGGAGCCAAGATGGTCTGAATCATAAGAAAATGGCCACTAGATATGCAGAGAAAAATGCCTTTTAGAGCCCCCAATTTCCTTCAAAGGCTTAAGTAAAAAAAAACCATTTCTTATATGAAGCTTTTTCTGATTCTTCCCAGTTGCTTATGATATTTCCTGCCCTTAATTTGCCTGAAAAATTTTAAACTCTTATCTTCTGACTTGGAATCAATACTGTGTATTGGTTTCAAGCAGAAGAATGGTAAGGCCTAGGAAATGGGGATTAAGTGATTTGCCCAGGGTCATACAGCTAGGAAGTATCTGAGGCCAAATTTGAACCTAGGACTTCCCATCTTGAGACCTCACTAGGCACTTAACTGTTCCCTCATTTACCTTTGTGTATACATATATAGTATCATTAGCAGCAAGGTTTTATTATTTACTAGGTGCCAGGCACTGTGGATACAGAAAAGGGCAAAAAAAAATAGTGCCTGTCCCAAAGGAACTAATACTCTAATGGAGAACAATATGCAAACAACTATGTATGTATATGATATATACAATGTAAATGGGAGGTAATTTCAGAAGGACAGAATGAGGGAATGGGCAGAGGACCAAGAAAGGCACCTATATGAGTACATGTTGTCTCCTCCTGATAGATTGTAAGCTCCTTGTCTTTGTATCGTTGGTGCCTACAACAATGCCTGATGCATAAGTACTTATTAACATATGTTTGTTAATTGATAGTTTTGAGTATTGATGTTTCTTATTAAAATCCTTGGTCTATCACAACAATCTCTTTCAGTCTCAATTTCCTTATAAAATGAGCATAAAACCTGTATTTAATCCTGCTCTGAGGACTGAATGACATTACTCCCCAAAATACCATTTAGACATGAATTATTAATAAATATACCTAATTTCTATCCTCTCTTATTCCCCTAATATGCCAATATGGCCGACTGAATGGATGACGATGATTATGATTATGGTGAAGGTGAAAGTGATGTAGTAATGGTGGTGGTCTGGATGTGTGATTTCTCTGGTGGTTATTATTATCATCTTTCCTTTCAACTTTTTTTGGGTGGTATTTGTATAGAAACGATCCTGGTACAAGTCATTCCAATGCTATTATTCTTTTATATCCAATATTTGATGTGCTATTGCATAGGTGGATAAAGTAATGACTTTTTGTAGTTGAATAAAAGAAGTATTGGGCTATAAAGCTCATGCTCTGCTGTCTCACTGAAAACATCCTTGTTGTGGGTAGGATGACAGAGCAGATAGGCACCTCATTTTTTTCCAGTGTGACTTTGATCTGCTATATAACATCTTTATATTTTGAAAGTTTTTTTTTTGTTTCAGGTAGTTAGGGATTGTGGATATTTACCCTTCACAGCATAGCTCTAGCCTACTTTCCAGTCTTACCATACTCATATACTCTATGGTCTAATCTGGTAAAACTGGCTTTCTTGCTTTTCCTCATACAGGTATGATAATTAATTCTGAGAGATTGACAGAATAAGAAAATCAATTTATTGATTAGGTTAGCAATAACCAATAAGTCAACTGATCAATGATCTCTTTTGGTGGTCAAAGACCATGAAGTTCTATCTCATGGATCACTAAATATTATTATGGAAGTTCATTATTCAGTCCTCACCTAGACATCCAAAGACATCTCTGATTAGTGATTAGACAGCGAGGAAGAAGTCCACCACACTCTCAATCCTTCCCTAGATTTCTTGATAGGTGGTGGACAGGTCACCTGCCTGGTCCCATGCCCCTAAAGTGTCTAGAAAGAGAAATCGAGTTCTGACTGGTTAGTAATTACTTTGTCTAATGCATCTCAATGGAAGATTCAATAGCAGGACTTAGTTCTGCTGTTTGCAGACACACCTGGCCTAAACTAGTTCCTATTTTCCAGGCAACATAGAACCCATAGTCTCACTATTTTATCTATCACCCCACAATGGAAAATACTCCAGGGTGGGGCATTTCCTGAATTTCCTACAAACAAAGGAATGATTAGGAAGGTACAGGGGACAGATCTGAGCCTCAATTTAAGGTTCCGGAATAGAAATAATTTAATATATTAGAAATCCTTTCACAGGAGATGGTCAATCAATCAATAACCATTTATTAAGCAACAGGCTATCTGTCAAGCCATGTATGAGGCACTGGGGATACAAGGTGAAATCGGTAAAGCCCTCAAGATGCTTATATCCTAATGGGGGAAACAAAATATAACTTTTGGTATTTGAAACTCATTTATTGATTACCAGGTTAGTGGCCTTTTTGCTATTTCACATTGCCTTTCAGAATTCCTTTCATGAGGTCAAGAACTTGCTATAGTTTTCTCTGATTTCTGCCATTTTGATTAGTAATTCTATTGATTGTAGTTTTGAGTATCTTCTCCTTATCCCTGATGGGGTAGAGTGGGAGGAAAGTTTCTGCATTCCTTTGATTTATGGGATGAATTATGTAGGTGAGTCTTTTCCTGGTTCTTCTAGAAAGCAATTGTGACTGTGTTGTAGGGTTAAATTGTGTGGATTCCAATGATGATTTTTCTCATCTCAGTGAGAATGAAATCCCCTCTTTCCTGGTTGTGTTTGGAAAAATTGTGTGCAGGAAGAAAATGCTTCCCTATTGGCTTTTTTATTTCCTTTTCACTGAGGATGAGTTGTACTGTACATACATCATAGATGAAGGGAATTAGCTGTAAACTGACCACAGCTGTGCTCCTGCCCCAGCAAGCTTGCACTGATCTCACCCAAGCAGCTCATCTGCCCCTCTTGAGGGTTATGGGACGCAGGTGTGTGATGTGTGGTCTCTGAGCTGGCAATGGACTGCTCTCCACAAACTTGGCCTATCTCCAGCACACATGTGAAGTTTTTCCTTGGGGACTTGGCCCCCATCTGCAGCAGTGAGGAAGTAGCATAGCAGTATGCCAATTCCTATAATAGCTCTGGCAGGAGATGGGGGTGGTCTCTTCTGCCAGGAATGTCCTCAGTACTACCTTTATATCTCACAAAAGTCTTTGGTTGTACATAGTTTGTCATTAATAACAATAATAGTAATAATGACGACAAACATTTATATGGTACTTTAAAGAATGCAAAACACCTTAAAAGTGTTATGCAATTTTATCTTCACAACAGCTGGGGAAGTTAAGTGCTATTATTGTGGCTCCATGTTATAGATGAGGAAACTGAGAAAGATAGTGGTTAATTGACATGCCAGGGCTCACACAGCTAGGAAATATCTCAGGCTGGATTTGAATTCTGGTCTAGCACTCTCTCCACTGAACCATCAAGCTTTCATTATATTAAAGTGGAACATATCTTATTTTTAAAAATCACTACACAGTAGCCTTATTTTCCTATCATTGACATTAAATTTTTAGTGGAGCTTTTTTCTTCATTCATTAAGCATATACTGTGTGCTAAGCATTGTTTTAGGTGTTGGGTGTATAATGACAAAGAATAAAGCAGTCTCTCCTATTGAAGAGTTTTCAGAACGTAGTCACTAGGAGGGATATTCTCTGCCTTTTTTTCTGAAGCATTCCATTTAGAATGGACCAGAATTTCTCCTCAATCTGTAATGAAACAAATTTTAACTAAACTCCTACATTGCCTAAATACTGTGCTGGGCACGAAGGTTACAAAGATAAAGTAAGGCACAGAGTTGCTGCCCTCCTGTGGCTTAGGATCTAGGATGTGATGGTAGCACATATAATCGGGGTTATCAAACACAAGCTGGCAGAGGTGGTAGCCTTTTCTCAGTCCTAATTCTACTTGATTTCTTCACAGTCTGTGACACTATTGAATACTCACTCTTTCTGCATACTCTTTACTCCATTGGCATTTGTAAAATTGCTCTGTCTTGGTTCTTTGAGCAACCTGACCAGTTTCCTTTGCAGGATTATAATTTTCTGCTTCTTAACCTTGTGTGTCTCCCAGAGTTTTATCCTGGAATAACTTCCTCTCTTCTTCCTGCACATTTTTTCTTGGTGATGTCATCATTGATTGAATTGATTGAATCACCCATTGATTGAATGATCTTTACTGGAGATTTGTATATTTGTATAACCAGACCTAATGATTTGTTCTTCATTGCCAATTATCTGTGGAATTCATTTGGATATTCTATTGATATCTTCAGCTCAACTTACCCTAAATGAGACTCATTATTTTAAATGAAGTCATTTTTTCCTATAAACTCATTACTTTTTCCAATTTCTACGTTTGTGTGGAAATCATTATTGTCTTTCAAGTGACTTAGTTTCACAACTGGAGAATCATCCTTGACTCTTTTCTCTCTCCTTCATGTATGTCCCTATTCCTGTATTTTCAACTAGTTTGCCAAATCTTGTTAATTTTTCCTCTGTAACATGTCTTACATGTCCCTTTTGTATATTTTTACACATAACCTATTTCAGATCTTCATCTCTTTTGAATTTGACTATTGCAGTAGTTTCCTCAATAATTTTTACTGTTTCAGGTGTCTCTCTTCTCCAATCATTTGACCAGAGAGCTACCAAATTAAAATGTGTTAGGTACAGAAGTCTGGACATCTCACTTATTTAAAAAAAATTTCAATGCCTCTCTCTTTCCTCAAGGATTAAACATAGCCTTTTCAGACTGGCATTGCAATCTCTTCCCTTTTTGATTCCCACTTACATTTCCCCATTTACTGCATATTAATTTCCTCCCTATGCTCCAGCCGGATGGGCATATTTGACATTCCACCTTCCTCCTCTGTGCCTTTATATAGGCTGTCTTCCATCCCTACAATACTTTCCCTCCTCTTCCCTGTTTCTTAGTATACTCTCTTCCTTCAAAAACTTTAGTCTAACTACTACCTCCTACAAGAAACCTTTCATGATCTCTTCTACTTCTTAATGTTTTCTCTCTCTGAAAATTTTCTTGTATATATCTGTGTACCTACTATATGTGCCAGGTAGAATATAAGTTTTCCATTGAGTTTTATTTTTAGATTTAAATACCTAGTGCCTAGCATAATTCCTTTGACATAGTAAGAGCTTTTTCAGTTTACTGAGTTGATTTGAACAGATATGTTTAACAAAAGGGGAATGTGAGAGGGCAAAGGAAAAAGCCAGAAAAATTATTCTGGGAAAAATAAGAAGAAATAGAGCACCTGCTTTGAAGGCAAAAGTGGCCCACAGGAATTTCTTTAGGAATATATACATGTGGCCTCAGAACAGATAGGGGAAGAATCACACATATACAAGAGACATAAGTGCCACTATAGTAATATGCTTGCTGGGTCATTTAACCCTATTTGGGGGATCAGGATAATATAGCAACAGCTGAGCCTAATAGTCTGGTCATGTAATATGAACCACAGGCACCTGTTCTGGCATTTTCAGTTCCATTTTTAAAGTGGCATACTGAAACATCAGTCAATCATGTGGGAACTGTTGGTAAGAATGGCTAAACTTGATGGTGTGGGTGGCCCATTTTTACTACAAGAAAGATGACATAGTTAAGAGGTAACACTTTCAGGTTACTGAAGAGTGTTGACATTTCACTCTTCAATGTGATCTTTAGCAAGAAATTTTTCTTGTATGAGGAGACTGTCATCCTGAGTATTTCCTTCTTTGAGAAAGGGTCATTTAGTGCTCACATCTGGACCTTCATTCACTCTGTCAGGTCAAGTCCTTTATGTAGGGCTTTTAAGGTACATTCTAGTCTAAATGTATACTCCATTGTATAAATTCAGTCAAGTTGTATGTGTGCATCATGTAATGGCTGTGAATCATAGAATCCCAAAGGTGAAGGGACCCATAGATGTCATCAAGTCAGCCCATTGCCCTACATGTCCTCCTTGGTCATGTACTTAGAAGTATAGTTCAACTTGTTAGTCATTTTTGAAATATGGTTCTTGGAATTAGACATGATATAGGTAAATTGTACGAAGAATCTTACGTTAAGATTACTACCCTTCTCTGGTACTAAACTCTTGATTGTGGTAAACAAGTTCTTTCATAATCTGGCCTAATCAACTTTTTATATAGCACAGCACTTCTTTCTCTCATTCCTGGAATACTCTTTCTCCTTACTTTACTCCCTTAGCTTTCCTGACTTCCTTCAAGCCAGCTCAAATCCCACAGATTTTACAGGACATCTTTTCCAGTTCTCCCTGCTCCTAGTGCCTTCTCTCTGATTTCTCTATACTCTTTATTTTGTATATCTCTAGTTATTTTTATGTTGTCTCCTCTATTAGAAGATGAGCTCTTGATTCAAAGCAGGGACTGTTTTCAGCTTTTTTTTGTTTCCTTATTCTTTAGCACACTGTATGTTATAGGGTTAATGCTTGTTGACTGACTTTCTTATTTTTCTCATATTACATCCTTTGCCAGCACAGTTTTTGGCATATAATCAGCATTTAATAAATCTGTGATTGCTTGCTTGCTTGATATTCTATTTTCCATCTTCCCTGCCTTTCAAATCAAACCAGGAGAGACTAGGAAAGTCCTTCTGTATTTGAGCTGAGCCTTAAAGGAAGTCAAGAGATACAGGTAAGAGGGAAAGAATTCCAGAAAATGGGGAAAGACAGTGAAACAAAATGAAGATGAGATAATATTAGATGCAAGGAACAGCAAGAAAGCCAATGTTGCTTAATTATATATGGAGGGGGGGATATAAGTATAAGAAGACTGGAAAGGTAAGAAGAGGCCTGGTTTTGAAAAGCTTTAAATGTCAGCTGATTGTATATTTGATCTGGAAATAATAGGGAGCTAGTGGAGTTTATTGACTAGGGAGCTGACATGAATAGAACTAAACTTTAGGAAAATAACTTTAGTAGCTAAGTAGAGGATGGGATAGAATTGAAAGAGAAATGAGGCACAGAGGACAATTAGAAGGCTATTGTAATAGTTCAGTTATGAAGTGACAAATGCCTGTACCAGGGTGGTAGCTTTGTGAGTGGAGAGAAGGAGATGTAGGAGTGATAGAGAAAATGTAGAGATGATAGGACGTGGCAAAATTTTGAATATGTAAAGTGAATATGAGAGAAGTCTTGAGGATAAGACCAAAGGACTCGGGTGACAGAGGATTGTGGTGCCTTCCACAATAATAGGGGAATTTAGAAAATAAGAGGGTTTAGGATGAAAGATGAGTTCTGTTTTTGATCAGTTCATGATACATATAGGATTTCAAATTCAATATGTCCAAAAGGCAACTGGTGATGGAAGAGTAAAGCTGAAAGAGAGAGGTGAGGCTTAATATATAGATATGGGAATCATCTGTTTAGAGAAGACAATCCGTGGAAGAGATAACTGCCAAGTGAATTAGTAAGTAGAGAGAAGAGAAATGGGGCTTTAGAGGTGTTTCCTGAATGAAGACCCAGCAAAGGAGACTGAGCCAGTGCCATGAGGAAGAAAAATCAAGAAAGGACAGTTTCATGAAAACCTAGGAAGAAATACACAACCTGGAGAAGTGAACAAATATAGTGTATCAAAAGCTATAGAGGGGTCAGGAAGGATAAAGACTGAGGGAAGGACACTAAGGTTAGATTCAGCAATTAAGAGATCATTGATGACTTAGCTGAGAATAGCTGATGAAGTCAACAACACACTGCAGAAATTTTAGAATTGAGGGAGAGGAGAGAAACTGATTGTAAATGGATTTCTCAAGTGGGTTAGCCAAGAAGACGAGAGATATAGTACAATAGCTAGCATAATGATAGGATTAAGTGATTTTTTTTTTCATTTGAGGATGGAAAAGGTATGGGTGTTTTTGTTGGAAGCAGTGAAGGAACTAGAAATAGAGAGAGATTGAAGACTATAGGGTGGGGAATGATAGAGTGAGGTATCTGTTGGGGGAAATGTGGTGGGAGCAAGGATGCATAAAGAAGGAGTTGCTTTATCCAGGATCATTGTTATTCATGTAACAATCATTGGTTAAGAAGATAAGGGACTTGTCTAAATAATATGAGATGAGGAAAGGGTGCAATAGAGGGACAAAGCTCTTTGTGAAAGACCTAATTTTTTTAAAGTGAAGTATAAGGTGATATTCTCAGCTATGAGTACTGAGAGAGAGAGAATCTTGTTCCTCTCATCTAGGACAATCTTGAGGAGGCATAAAAATGATTAGCTGCTATGATCAGTTTGATTGTGAATATATTAGGGAAGTACAAAAAGATTGCACTACTCTATATTGGGGGCTCAGTTGGAAGTATGTAAGATAAATTTGCACTTGACCAGTTGGCACAGTTTTCTGACTCTAATGGGTTCCATTTAGTAGTATATGAACAGGAAAAAAGGTGGCAGATGATTGGAATAATACAAGGTTGAGGTTTGGTAGTGTTGGTCAATGTTAAGACAAGGGACATTGATAAAGGGCTTTGAATGTAGAGAATTGAGTTGAAATGATGTACCAAGTAAAAAGAGAAGAGTGCAGCTAATGCAGGAGAAGATGGTCTATGAAAAGAATGACAGATAGAAAAACTGGAGGTCATAGTGAGGATAAAGAACAGGGATCTGATGGTAAAATAGAATAAAAGGTTGAATGATTAAAGGTTATGGTAAAATAAAGGCATTTCAGGTTCTTCAACATGGAAAGTGTAACACTTGTGGATGATGACAAGTTCAGTGATATGATTATTTCTGTAGAGTTGGGATGGAATTGAAGGAGTAGGATATGAGAAGTGATTAGACTGAAGTATTTGGAAACTAGGTATTTGAGAGAGTATCAATATGTATGTTGAAGTTCTTTAATATGAAGGCAGGAATTTGGGGTGGAGAGAAAGATTGTGAGCCAGACCCTAAACCAATTGTAGGAGAAAGAGATTGTCCTGGGGATTGATAGGTTCAGGTCATTAGGATCCGAATCGGTTATAAATTTTGTATGGTATGAACCTCACTCAAAAGAGAGAGGACATACTGAGTGATGATTGTATGGGAAAAGACTGGAAATGACAATGAGGGACAAGAAGTATGAGTGAAAATACAATCAGTTCTGGAAAGGGGAACAGGAATGCTATGTCATCAGGAGGGAGCCAGGTCTCACTAAGTGATAGAAAATGGAGTGAGAAAGAAAATGTTTTGAAATGAAATCAAACTTGTTAATTATGGAACAGGCATTCCAGAGAACAGAGTGAAAAAGGATAGCAATGGGACATGTGGGTTATAGGATTGAGGGGAATGGGAAGTTGGGAATGGGAATTATACTTCACCTGGTCTTGGTTCTGAGTTACTGGAATGAGAAGAGCATGATATGATGGTAGTATGTTAACCACTAAGCAATCAGTGCAGACAGAAGATTGATGGTTGGGGAGGGAAGTGGCCTTAGAGGTTATCTAATTCCAACTCACTCATTTTATTGTAAAGGAACTGAGGCATAAAGAAGGGAATGGATTCCCTAAGGTCACACAAATATTAACACTGGCTAGATATAAATCCAAATTCTCTGACTTCAAATCTAACAATTTTGATGTATAAAAATGAAAGATTTGAGTTTTTAGTTTTTCTCTTCTCACTTTGCTAGTTTCAGTATTTGTAATCAGTGGCAACATGTGTTTTCCCTGTTACCATATATTGTTTAGCCATCATTGTTGTCAAAAGCATCATAGCAAATATTTTTTCTAAAGCGCTTTCCTCACAATAGCAGTTTTATACATCAAAAAGACAAACTTCTGTAATCTTTTTCCTGGTAGTTTATATTCATTTGCTTCTGCCTTCACTCCTCCTTCCTTCTAACTCAGGGCCGAAATTCCCTGTACCTCTAGCCAATCAATGCTATTTTCTGCCCCCATTTCTGCCACCTTCAACCAGAAGTGTCCTTGAGCTCTCAATTCCTAAAGTGACTGTCCTGGGTCTTGAAGGATTTGATTGCTGAATGACTGGCCATTAGGCTGTGAATCAGCTATGAGGTAGGGAAGTACAATTTATAGACACTATCGCCTTTGACCTAGTTTTTTTCTTCAGACACTTGTTCCCTAAATATTTTTTCTCTAACTAGTAGAGATTCTTCTCCCTTCCTCCATTTGGATATTTTGCAGGTTTTAGTGTGTTTTAATAAAATTAGGACTCTTAGTCCTTAGATTTTAATAAAGCTTATTAGGATTACTTGGCTAGGTAGAAGATGAGAGAGAAAGATAGAAAGGGGGTCCAAATCTAACTTGTTTTGTGTCTCTGATGAGATACTCATGGTCATACAGATAATAAAATAGCAGTAAGAACTCAAACCTGGGTCTTGAAGCCCAAATGAAATGCTCTTTCCACTACACATACTGTCCTTTATACTCCTCCCCCCCCCAAAAAAAAAGACCCATATCTAAACCCTTGAGTGTCCCAACAGTGTAACAAAACCCAACAACAAATGATTCTGGGCCTTAAGGTCTAAGTGGTGGCTTTGGAGCACAGGTTGAAACATTTTGTTGTAACAGGCAGCTATATTTGCAGTCCACTACCAGAAATAGTACTTTGTTGCTGAGGCTTTGAACCTCTTCCCTGGGATTAGTTTCCCAGCCGTACTGGTGGACAAACAGAAACTTTTCTAAAGTTTCTCTCATCTCCTTTGAGACTTGCTCGTGCAAATTTAGACTTAGGTGTAAACTATGGGAACAACTTCCTTTGGGAGTTGGGAAGAGACAGAATCAAGACTGTGGAAAGATAAGCTTAGAATTTGATAGTGTTTGTGCTAGAAGGGCACTCAGATAGGCACTCATCATTTTATAGATAGGTGACTGCCTCAGGTTCTTTGGCAAATAAATATATGTAGAGTGTAAACTACTTGAGGACAAGGACTGCTTAATTTTTGTCTTTATATCCCCAGTGCCCAACATGGCACTTACAAGCTCTTGATAAAAATTTGTTGATCAGATGAGCAGAGCTGACACTGAAACCTGGATTACACCTGATTTCTGTCTTTTATGCTTCCTTTGCTTCAGAGAAGAGGGAGGTGGGACAAAATGTTAGGTTTAGAGATAGAGAGGGAGATATATTGAGGCTAAATGCAGGGGCTTTCTGCTCACTAGGCCTCAGTAATAGCATTGTCCTACTTTAACCTCCTGCATTGTCTCAACACAGCTCTGAGATTTCTCAGCTTCCTGGGCTGTGGTTCTTAACATTAGCTGTTTCTTCAGAAGACAGTGGAAAATACTGATCCACAAAGAGCCTGACAGACAGGTGGTGGGTAATTGAAGCATTAAGACAGCGAAGGCCACAGACATGTGAACCTCCTGTCTGGCACAGACAGGTGGCCCTGCATAGAATAAAAGCGACTGACAATATACAGTCTCAAACATGATGCCATTCATTTTAAGAAAACTCTTTTTTCTCCTTTTGTAGGACTTAGTCTTTCTTCTACTAGTAATTTCCTATGTGAAGGTTAAGAGGGAAAGAAGTAGGAAAGACACTTCTGTTGGCAACAGCTGCTTTTAGGCTGATTCATAATGCTACACGATGAATAAAGATTTGCCCTGCATAAGTTTGCCATTAACGTGATCCACCTCCCCCTACTACTACTCTTCGCTCACAACTATTTTGTAATTCACACAGGGATGGGTAGGTGGACAAAAAGAGAACTTTTTAAGAAATCATTTTAGCTGTTGGAGAAGTTACTGTTTCAGAACATATAGAAAATGAAAGCTAACCCTTCAGATTAGATAACAACAACGACTGGATGTTTGCAAAGATGACTCCAGCAGAGGACAAATGGTGTGATAAGTTGGAGCATTTTTTCATATTTTTAGAGATTCTGAGTTCTTAAGGCCCTGACTACAGAATTAAATAACTCACTTTGAATTTGATGGTTTCTTTTATTTCTCTCCCTACCCTTCCTGACTGTGTAGCACCATTTCCCCACTATTTGCTTTGTTTCAAAGGCAATAATTGTAGAAAACATTTTTTTTCCTTTCCACTTTCCTTAAACTGATAAAGGGAATAAGTCCAGCATTCCTCGCATGTGTGGGCTAGAAGTTGCTTTGAGTTAATTTGAGGGATTCAGAATTCCAAGTGCTGAAAAGAATATCTAGACCTTTAATTGAACTCTTGAAAACTGACTGGTATTCTATCAATACTCCGAAACAAAAATACTTGAACTTTCTCCAAACTTTAGCCACCCAAGTCCCATTTCTTTGCCCATTATCTTAGTGGAATTATAGAATATCAGAGCTGGAAGGGACTTGAGAAATCATGTAGTTCAACCCTGAAATTTTACAGAGAAGGAAATGGAGGCGTAGGCAGGAAAAATATCTTGCTAGTCTGTGGCAAAGATAAGACCCAGGCCCAGGCCCATAGATTCCCAACAGTGTTCATTCACTTATATTTCACGAACTCCTTTAAGTGCCATCTGGGTATATTAACATACAATATTTAGCTTTTTGATCTTGGCCAGATCCTAAATTTGAGGTCTTCTTCTCTGTAGGCTTTCTTGGCCTCTAATCAGGTATTTAGTCCCATCTGCCCCTATGTACTGGCTATATGTGCTTATGCCAAATCATTTCAACTCTTTGAGACAGTTCTTCACATTTAAAAAGAATTACCACCTGGAAAGACTTGTATGAACTAAGGCAGAGTTAAGTGAGCAGAATCATAATAATTTATATAAAAACAACAACCTCTAAAGATAAACAACTCTGAAAGACTGAAGAATACTGACCAAAACAATGATCCATCACAACACAAAAGGACATTAATCATCCTCCCACATCCTCAGAGAAAGGTGATGGACTCAGGATGAAGAATGAAACACCTATGTTTGTGCAGGGCCAATGTGGTAATTTTGCTTCACTATGCATGTTTGATACAAGAGTTTGTTTTTTTTTATGGTAGGAAGAGGTAGAAGGGAGGGAAAATAAATCTTTGGTAATTGAAAAAAATAATAAAATGGGTTGTGAGGCTCAACTGAAGTAATGCATGTAAACTAGCATTGTAGTCATAAGACACTATATAACTGTGAGTTGTTATTGTTATTTTATACACATATAATGTTATTGATATTGCTTAGTTTGCTGCTTGCTGGTTATATTGATAGACTTGGAGGTCACATTACTTTATGTAGAATTACCCAGAAATTGTTTTCCTCTTCAGCTTTAGGGTAATTAATTCTAAACCCAGATGCTACTAAACACAACTTCCTCCAAAAAAACCCAAAACAGATCTCATAACATGTGGGGAAGGGTCAGGAAAGGTAGGAGCTAAATTTGCTCAATTTTTATTTGAAATTCACCAAACCTACATTGCAAATACATTGCAAAAATGCCATTCTGATGCATAATTCATGCTTGGCATGACATCCTTTTTGGAAAAAAAAAAGAAATTGCACTTCCTATTTGGCTGGAATTTTTTTTCTAACTTACCCCATTAGAGAAATGACACCCCAGGTAACCTTAGACAAGAACACTGTCTATTGAGTTACCTACTTTGAAAAATCTGATTTCTTGAAAGGTGAAAAATTACTAGTGCTCAAATTTAAATTAATATCAAGTGCCAGTTCCATAGAGCATATTCATATATAAACATTAATCCTTCCATCCATTTGCATGTTATTTGTCTTGATTGTTTCTTCCAGAATAATATTAAAATGATTGCAAGCCACCAACTGTATAATTTTCAGCCAAAGTGTCCTTTTGGTAGAATTTTGACCAGATCTATATTAGCAAAAATAAGCAAAAAACAAAATTGATGCTGTTTATGTCATGGCATTGTGGAATATCATGGAATCTCAGAGGAGTCAGAAGGCTAACCCATCTATAGGATTCATCTCCTTTGGCTTTCCCAAAAAGTGGCCATCCACCTTCTGTTTGATTAGTCCATGAGAAATAGTTTACAACCTCCAAGGCAGTCCATCCTGCCACTTTGAGGCTCAGACTTTGGTTCCATCTTATATTGAACTGCTGCGATATGCTTCTTTTCAATTCATAGGTTCTGATGTAGAAGAGTCTCTAATCCTACCTGTACCACAATAGTATCTCTAGTCCAGGCTCTATTTCAGTTTCTCTCTAGATAAGGAACTTACTAAGGCATTCCATTTTAGGGTAAATCTAATTATTAGTAAAAGGATGAAAGAGTTCCAACTTATACTACCTGGGGACCTAGGACAATAACTTTTGAAAGGGTACTTAATTATCTGGCTATTGCATTAAAAATGTTTTGTGGTTTGGATTAACTGGTGACATACCCTGACTCTGCTTCAGAGTTGTGAGTATATTGGTTGATAGATCAGCAGCTTTCACCAAACAGAGACAATACCTATCAGGAATGGAATTTGGAGTCAGGAAAGCTGGGCATAAATTCCACCTACATAGCTTACTATCTGTATGACCTTATGCAAATCACAACTTCTCTGGGACTGAGTACTTTCTTCTGTAAGACCAGGAAATGATGAGGATGACTTTTCAGATCCCTGCCAAGTCTGTATCTATGATCTTATTGTTTTATGATCCTAGTCAGCTGATATCTTGTGTGTATGTGTGTGTGTGTGTGTGTGTGAGTGTGAGTGTGAGTGTGAGTGTGATAGAGGAGAGAGAGAGAGAGAGAGAGAGAGAGAGAGTGAGTGAGTGTGTGTTATGGGAAATTATGGATTTTAGTTGAGAAAATAGTGAATTAGGAATTCATTAATTAATTCTGACTCTACTAATAACTTGATATACGACCTTTGGCCATCACCTTCCTTCTCTAGGCCCTAATTAATTCTGTAAAATGAGGAATTAGAGAATTGGATCGATAATCTTGTAAGTTTCTTTAAGAAAGTCAAATTATATTGTTTTTATATTGCTTTAAATTTTCCTTTTATTCTTTCCTCTCTCTGAGAGCTATAACAAGGACACTTTTTGGAAGAAAGGGAGGAAGAATAAAAAATCATCAAAGTCAGTCAATTCATTGAAAAAAAATCTAAAAACATATCCAGTGTACTATTCATTTGGATCTCTTACCTTTGCAATGGAGTGGAAGGATCTTTTTCTTCATATCCCTTTTTTTAGTGGACCATACTTGTTCTTTATAATTTTGTGATATCCATTTTTTATTGTTTTATGGTTGCCGTTCTTTCCAATTATATTTCCATTTTGTTTTCTTGTTTTCTTGGCTTTACTTTATTTGTGTCAGTTCATGTTAGATTTTTTCCATGCTTCTCTGTATGTACTATATTCAACATTTTTCCTCAGTGGAGAAATATTCCATTATATTCCTTTATACAACTGGTTTATCAATTTCCAAGATGTTAGGCATTGGCTTTGTTTCTAGTTTTTTTTTTTGCCACCAGAAAAAGGGCTGTGATAAATATTTTCATGTAGAGGAGAGCTTTCTTTTTTTCAATGACCATCTGGGGATATTTAACTAAAAATGAAGTCTTGAGGTCAAAGAATATCATCATTTTAGTCACTTTATTTGAATAATTCCAAATTTATTTACCAAATATTTATATTATAAAGTGGTCAACTTTGCCTTGCCCCATAAGGACTTTGCCATTTAAAGCAGGGAAGTGGACATGACCTTAGGCTACCATCCTGCCACCTCACCTGCCTTTTTACATGATTTTAAAGCTTCAGAGAAATAAAGTAGCTTTCCCTTTAAAATTTCCCATCTCTTGCTCATTGTAAAGACTGAATTTCTTGATATGGTTATGTGTGTGTGTCATCTAGAATATTTGATTGTGTGTGTATGTGTGGTGATGGTGGTAGAGGTCTTTCCCAGCTACATACAAGTATTTGGGGAATTTTATATTTATCAGGCCTTTCTGTGGAATTGTTTATACTTTGTATATTATCTGCAGAGCCATAGCAGCATTTGTGTGTCTGTGGTATTAGTGTATGCCTTTTTACTTTTTAATAAAAACACTTCTCACAGTTTAGTAATATAGTATTTTAAGCTATGGGACATAATTACCCTAAAATTATTTCTTATTTACACCTAACTACTGACCATTAAATTACCTGATAAATGGTATACTGGGCATTCACATTGTCATATAATATCATGCAAAGTTAATAGGCAATACTTTTTAGTTGTAGGCTGGTTACAGGGTGGCTGCTTTGGGATCATACAGTAGAATAATTTTAAAGTCTGAAAGGGTTTCCCTCCTCAATTTAATGTCACTCCATAAATTCCTTATTAATATTCTCAATTTGCTTTTTGTCTAGAAGATAAAATGCTGTCAGAAAACAATGTTGTTAAGATTGTGTAGTATAGGACCTAGGTTCAAGACTTAATTTTAGGGGTAGCTAGGTAGCACAATGGATAGAGTTTGGAGTTTGGAAGACCTGGGTTCAGACTCTTCCCTACCTGTATGACCCTGGGAAAGTCACTTAACCCTAATGGTCTAGCCCTTACCACTCTTCTGCTAAAGATAGAAGGTAAAGATTAAGAAAAGACTCAGCTCTTGTTTTTACTAGCTGAGTGACCATAGGGAAGTCACCTAACCTCTCTTGTTTTCAGTTTTTTTTTGGAAAATAGGGAAAGGGATGCCTTAGGGATTAATGGGAGGGTTCAGTCAATCTGTGAACCCAACTCCACATTCACCATTGCCCAATTGTCTTTAGCCCTCAGACAAAGAGAAAAACAAGAAATCCAAAGAGCTTCTACTTCCAGCTGCCACTGGGAAGGCTTTTTTTTGACAGTTTAGTCAGGAAAGCAGTAAATTCACATGCCAATAAATAATTTACTTTGTGGACTAGGATTCTGGTCCTGCTGCTTCAATAGTGCTTACTGCCTGTGTGATGTATAAAATTCTGATCATGCCAGAGAAGAAGGAAGAATTGAATTCCCCTTTGCTCCCTACTCTGCCCCCATGCCTTTCCCTTCTTCCTGTATGCCCACTAGCCTCCTCTGAATGCTGCCAATCACCCAGTTTTCCTAAAGACAGAGCACAAGTCTGACATCTCTTGACATCTCTCTGGCCGGTTGGTGGTCACTCTACATCTTTGTCTGTCAAAGTGACAAGCAGGAGTCATTTAGTCTGAATCACTTACTGACTGTTGTTGTGTTTATGCTAAGGATGGTGAGGATTGTCAGGGTATGTGCTGGGGAAAGGGGAAAGAGAAACCAAAATCACCCGGTTAGCCATCTCTTTAGCAGTACACAGTTCTTCTCTCTGTTTTCTCAGCAGACAAGATCTGAAGAAATCTCAGCCAAGCTTACGTGTTTCTTATGTTAGTCTCATTTGGCTTTTTTATATTTAATCCCTTTCATGCTTCTCTGTTGCCCTCTCTCCTGCCTCAAGAGCAGAGCTGCTGGGAACAAATTTTGTTCTTTGTTGTTGGGGTTTGCAGGGGTCTGTGAAACTTTGATGCCATTGATGGTACTAATTAAATCATTAAGATGGTATAGCCTCATCATTTTTAATGGTAGGCCTAAGGTAATATTTAATGAGGCCGAAAAGTATATTAATAAAATTACTTGTAATTAAGAAGAAATGATAATGGGAGGTTGATGGGGAGACTTTGGGAATAAGTTATTATTCATCTTGAACATCACAAATCTTAAATATCAGTAGTCCACCCCACTACAAACAGCACCTTTATCTTAGCTGTGAGATACTTTGTCAAATGTTTATTACTATTTTAGAATATGTTCAGTTGTTTCAGTCATGTCTGACTCTTTGTGACCTCATTTTGGGATTTTTTGGGCAAAGATACTGTAGTGTTTTCCTTTTTCCTTCTACACCTCATTTTACAAGTGAGGAAGTGAGGCAAACAGGGATAAGTGAGTTGCCCAGGGTCCCACAGCTGGTGTCTGAGGCTGAATTTGAACTCATGATAATGTATTTTCCTGATTCTAAACCCAGTGTTCTATCCCCTGTTCCACCAGGCTGACATTAAGATCTAGAGCTCAAAGGTTCCTCAGAGACCATCTAGTCTAAATTTCATTTTACAAATGAGGAAACTGAGGCTAAGGCCAATGTCTTATTCAAGTCATACAGAGAATAAGTATCAGAGGTGGAATTTGAGTCATGTAGCCGGGTCCTCTGATAACAGGGTCAGTATAAATGGTGCCATGACATCATCTATATAGTTGTAGGCTCTGGCAGAGGACAAGAAGGGGGCCTGGGGACCAAGACTACAGATTATATTCTAAGGGGCCAAGGAAATGTCAGAGGAGAGAGAAGGAAAAAAAGACTTGGTGTCAGGGTCAGGGAGGACTTCTTAAAGGTATCTGGACCAGATAGAAGTAAGTTACGAGTAAGAGAACACAGCCATAGCATGTGATTGCAAAAAAAAGTCCTTGATTTGGAGTTAAGACATCTCAGTGTTGAAATCTCAATGCAGATTATTTTTTAAACTACTTAAGTGATTTTGGGTAAGTGCCTTCCTTCTTTTGGTCTTATTTCCTCCTACGTAATTGAGCCAAATGATTAGCTAAGGTCCCTTCCATGTCAAAATCTTATAAATGAGAACTTGTCCTTGATTTTAACAGTGCAACATGAAAAAAGAATTAAAAATGTGCATATACAAATATAATATATATAATCTCTATATACACACCCACATACATTTTAGAGTTGTAGAACACTTTTGTATATTTTATTTTGTAGTCAGTGGGTAGCATATTTATCTTAATATTAAAAACAGAAAACTAGAAGTACTTCAGAGAGGCAGTGTGATATGATGAGAGTCTTGGACATGGCCCAGGAGATCTAGATTTAAATCCCATTTCTAAGGTTTATTAGATGTGTTAAAAAAGACAACTCATTTCTCCTTAGGCCTCAGTTTCCTCATCTTTAAGATGCCTACCATCACAGGTTTGTTATGAAGAAAGTTGAATAGAAATGGGGAACTATTAGAAGGGTTATGATTTGTTTGGACCTGTGATTTCATTGATGTATGGAATACTTGTTGGGAAAATTCTCTCTGCTAATGCAGATCAATGTCTCTCTTACAATTTACCATCTAAGGGAGTTGCTTGGGGCCCTAAAAGAGTAAGTCAGTTGTTAATCAGCAAATGTTTACTAAGAGCTTACTATGTGCCAGACATTTGTGCTAATTGTTGAGGATTCAAAGAAAGTAAAAAAATAGTATAATTTATTATATTCACATAGCCACATGATGTCAGAAGTAGTACTTGAATCTAGTTCTTCCTGACCTCAAGACCAGCCCTCTATCTATTACATTAAGCTGCCTGCTTTATTGTTAATAATTAAGAAAAAAACCTGTGCCTTTGTCTTGATCGTAAATCTTCTGATTCCAAAATCCAGTAAACCTTTCACTGTACCATGCTGTCTTTTTTTTAACTAAGAAAAAATCATTTGTTTGTTACATTAAAAATACCCAGCTAACTCCCTCCCTCCCCACTCCCCACTAAAGACATTATTTGACAATAATATATATGTATATGTACATATATATAAACTGTATTTTACTTATTTCTGTTTATTAATTCTTTCTCTTGTATTGGACATATACAAGTCATTCTTCAAACAATATTTTGTTGCTGCATATGATGTTCTCTTGGTTCTGCTCACTTCACTCTTCATAATTTCTGTAGGTCTTTCCAAGTTTTTCCAAAATTAACCTGTTCTTACCAAGCCAAACTAAACGAAAAGACCTAATTTCATAACATCTATGTTAAAAATAATTCAATAAATATCCTATTAATAGCAGCTAGCTGAAGCAGAAGCTTTTTACCTAGAACCTTCTTTGTGTTGTTAATGGCCTGCCATATTCTTGTAGCCCTGAAATCCCCAAGGCTTGGCTTGCTGCCCCATCTCTTTCTTCTCCTACTTCTTTTATTGATTTTTCATGGTGCTGCAACCTTTTCCCCCTCTTGATCCTCACCACTCAGTTTCTAGCAGAAGGAAACTCAGATGTCTACTTTCCTCCTGTTCTGCTCTCTGAAATCAGCACATATCCCTTTCAGTTAAAAATATTTTTGCTGCTAATCACATCAGGAAAATGCACAGGAGTTTTTAAATGACAAAATAAGGAAAAGTTATTTACAGAATTATACTATCTTATAAGTTTCTGAGAACTAATACTGACCTTCCATTCTATTGTAGAAGGACTAAATGGATCTCCTAAAGTTATATGATAGGAAAAATATTTAAGACTATCATATACATATTACACAGTATTTTTTGTGGGGGAAGGGTTTCATCATAGGAAACTTTTCTTTACTAATGGAAATATGCATTTGTTTTGCATCTTCATAGAATTGCCTGGAGTGCTGAATGTGCCTTTCACAGATTTTAGTAGTCATTAAGTCACAGGTGGGACTTCAGACTATATCTTCCTTATTTGGAGGTGGACACTATCCACTCTTCCAAGATACCTTTATACACAGTTATTTATAATTTTCCCATTACTGCAAAGGCTGAGTCACGGTGCCACTTTTGATATGTATGAATATATGTTTTCCAAGATTGACCAAATGAACATTCAGTGTACAGCCCTTGATGACTGGATTTACAGACTACTTAGGTTGCCTTGACTGTAGAAATGTCAGTAAAGACTTCTTCCTACTAATTAATTTTCTCCAGTATTTTACATTAATGCTCCTACTATGTTTATCTCTCCTCTTCAGCCTAAACCGTTCTTCGCTAAAAGCCAGTGGATTCTGCAAAGAACTATGAAATAGAATCAAAGCAAAGAACTGTGTGTGTTTGTATGAACATTTTTCTTGCTAGAGAATATTAGGGAAGAATTTAGTGGAAGCTAAAGGACCAAGATGAGTATGTTAAAGCCCATTAATTTGCCTCTTTTTTCTTTAGAATGTTAAACTATTTTTGCAACATAAATAGTTCTATAAATTATTATTTTATGTTATATTTTGAGTAATGATATTACTTCAAGTACAAAAAGTAATTTCCTTTCAACTACTTGATTTTTCAAGGATTTTTACATTTTTAAGTATATTTTTTGCGGTCTTGGACTAATACTTTTTTTTTTTTGCGAATGACACACCTCCAGTGTTATGTAGAATTATAATGAGAATTCAATTACTATAAAACTAAAACATTCCATAAACTAAGATGGTATTAAGGATTACTAGAGTGATTGGGATTGGTCACAGATGATTGATTTTCATTTGGGAAGACTTCATGAAGAAGGTGAACATAAGTTTGAAGGTCGAGAGATTTCTGGTTTGGTCAAATAATCTGAATGAACTCTGCATTTGAAATTCAGTCCTTGGGAAAATTGGAAAACAATATGGGAGAGATTAGGTTTAAATCAACATCTCACACCATACACCAAGATAAATTCAGAATGGGTGAAAGACTTAAATATAAAGAAGGAAACTGTAAGTAAATTAGGTGAACACAAAATAGTATACTTGTCAGATCTCTGGGAAAAGAAAGATTTTTAAAACCAAACAAGAGTTATAGAAAATTACAAAATGTAAAATAAATAATTTTGATCATATTAAATTAAAATTTTTGTACAAAGAAAAACAATGCAACCAAAATCAGAAGGGAAACAACAAACTGGGAAAAATCTTCATAGCAAAAAATTCTGACAGAGGTCTAATTACTCAAATATACAATGAGCTAAATCAAGTGTATAAAAAAATCAAGCCATTCCCCAGTTAATAAATGGGCAAGGGACATGAATAGGCAATTTTCAGATAAAGAAATAAAAAGTATCAATAAGCACATGAGAAAGTGTTCTAAATCTCTAATAATTAAAGAAATGCAAATCAAAACAACTCTGAGGTACCACCTCACACCTAGCAGAATGGCTAAAATGATAGCAGGGGAGAGTAATGAATGTTGGAGGGGATGTGGCAAAATTGGGACATTAATGCACTGCTGGTGGAGTTGTGAACTGCTCCAACCATTCTGGATGGCAATTTGGAACTATGCCCAAAGAGCGATAAAAGAATGCTTACCCTTTAATCCAGCCATACCATTGCTGGGATTGTACCCCAAAGAGATCATAGATAAACAGACTTGCACAAAAATATTTATAGCTGTGCTCTTTGTGGTGGCAAAAAACTGGAAAGCAAGGGTATGCCCTTCAATTGGGGGATGGCTGAACAAATTGTGGTATATGTTGGTGATGGAATACTATTGTGTTCAAAGGAATAATAAACTGGAGGAATTCCATGTGAACTGGAAAGACCTCCAGGAATTGATGCAGAGTGAAAGGAGCAGAGCCAGAAGAACATTGTACACAGAGACTGATATACTGTGGTAAAATCGAATGTAATGGACTTCTGTACCAGCAGCAATGCAATGACCCAAGACAATTCTGAGGGATTTATGGAAAGGAACACTACCCACATTCAGAGGAAGAACTATAGGAGTAGAAACACAGAAGAAAAACAACTGCTTGGACACTTGGGTTGATGAGGACATGATTGGGGATGTAGACCTGAAAAGACCACACCCATGTAACTATCAATAAGGTATAAATAAGTCTTGACTGACCACACATAATAAAACCAGTGGAAATGCGAATTGGCTGCAGGGGGTGAGGTTGAGGGGGTGAAGGGGAAAGTAAAAACATGACTTATGTAACCATGGAAAATTTTTCTAAAAATAAAAAAAAATTATTAAAAAAAAAAGAAATCCAGTCCTTGCATTGAAGTTAGCTAGAAATTCACTATGAGTATTGTATCATTTAGAATTACTCTAAGTGCTCCCTGCTACAACTTCCCCCAACACCTCCCCTTCCTTTGTGGGAGGTGTTGGAGAAACTATAAGAGAGAGATTTTTGGTGCCTTTTCTCTCTTGACCCTAGAGTCTCCCTTGAGCCCGGAGGCTGGCTGATGCTCTCTATCCTGAATCCTACAGAGCCTTTTCCCCCTTCTATCTAATTCCTGGTTTTCCCTAGACCTTCCCTTTTTCTAATTTAAATAAAACATAGCTATTCTAAACCCTAAGTTGCTCTCTGATCTTTTATTTGAGCCCCGAAGGACTCTGGTCACTTTCCCCCTGCCAAAGCTGGGGACCACTACCTTCCTTTCTCTTTGTCTACCTTCCTCTCTCCTTTCTCCCATCCATCCTTCCTTTTACCTTCCTCCCTTCACCCTCACAGTATTTAAGGTTCTGTAGGTATTTTACTTATTTATTCTCCTATAGGTTACTCCATATTACTAGACGTAGCTAGATGGTACAGTGGATAGTACTCTGGGTCTGGATTCATGAAGACTTGACCTTCTCCTTTCTCCATTTTCCCAACTTTCTTTTCCTTCCTTACCTCTCCTACTTGCTTATCCAAAATAGAACTAACTCCAACTAATTATTCTTGTATTTCAAATGCTTTCCAATTCTACCTGAAACAAGGTATCGCCATTTGAAATGAGCTATGACTCTTTTGCAATGAATGTGATTTATCTATATTTTAGTCATCAACCAGACAACAAAGAATAGAAAAGGAAAGAAGAATGGCACTGAGAGTCAGGAGACCTAAGTTAAATTTTTTGTTGAGTTGAATATGAGATAAAAAAAGTGTCGTATCACATCAGTTTGCAGAGTTGGGACTAGCACCTAGATCTGGTGATAACCAACTCAAATATTCTTTACACTGTTTTATTTAACAAATTGGGTATGCAAGTTAGCAGATTAAGTGCTCCCTCCTGCCAGCAGATTATGTGAACCTAATGGTAGTGAGGTATTTCCTGTTTGTTAAATGAAACTTTCATTCAAAATATCTTATTACAATAAGATGTAGTAATAGAGGTTTACCAGGAGAAAGATAGGAATAGTGGCTAGAGTGCTGAACTTAGAAAAGGAATATTCAAATTCTCTTTCTGATGTTAGTTGACCAAGAGTGTCAATTAACTTCCATGATCTAAGTTTCCTTATATTTTAAAAGGAGGCTAATAATCCCTATCCTACTTTTTAAAAAATGTTATTGAGGAGACATAAATGAGATCATAAAAATTATGGATTTAGATTTAGAAGAGAGTTTAGAAGAAAACCAGTTGCAAACATTCCTTCATTTTATAGAAAAAGAAAGTAAGATGCAGACGGGGAAAAATCTCTTGCCTGAGGTCACACAACTAGGAAGTGTCAGAACTGGGATTTGGACTTGAGTTCTCTGACTCAAAATCCAGTGCTTTTTCCCTTCCCTCTCCAAACTTTAAAATTCTATGTAGAAGTCACTTATTATTCTTATAGGAATCCCCTTAGGTAAGGAATTCTTCAGTACTTTAGAATTATAGGTCTCTCATCAGTGGTATAATCTAGGGTTTAAAACTCAGAGCCAGTCTTCCATTGGCCCTCTGACTGTGGTCCTATCAGTCACATAGCACCTGCAGTTATACTTAGGGGAACAATTGTGTTTATAGCTCTGGGTTTACCTGCACTTGTGAAGTGCTTTGAAGTATTTCAATGAAAGATGATAACCAGGTTCCATACTTTGTGCCTGTTTATTAACATTCTCATAGCTCTCTTGGGAAATGCAGCAGAGAAGTTTTTTGTTTTTTTTTTTAGTGGGTGAGAAAGAGATGATGGTTTGAGCTTATTGATATCTTTTCATCTCTTTCTCCAGTTCTCTGCTTTTGTGGATTTGTCATGGGGGAGTATTATAGAACAGGTCTATGAATCCTCTTCATAGGATGTGTATGTGTGTGAGAGAAAGAGAGAGGGGGGAAGAAAGGAAGAAAGAGAAAGAAGAGAGATTGATTCAGTAGTCTGCCAGATTGAGACAATTTAGACAAGAAACATGGTCTGTTTTACTGCTGTGGATTTTCAGAGTTAAGAGATCTCAGTACAAGAAGAAGAATGATCTTCTTTGGCTCACTTGAATGGGAAATTAGGGGACAGGAGGGTAGAAGGGGTGGTCACCTCAAAGGAAATCTCACTTGTTGAATATTCAAATCTTGTAAATCTTGTTTCGGGGCACTTGTTTAGGCATCATTTATTGATGCTTATGGATTCATCTGACATTCACATCACTGCTTCATATCAGACATGAGGCATTTGAAGGGAAGAACAAAGAGAAGAGATGCTTTCCAAACAACAGGAGTGAAGACTTGAGGGCAGAAGGTAACACATTAGCTTAGAGAGAGGTCCCCTTGCTGAAAGGATTCTGTCCATCTGAATGAGCATTTAGGACCTTAAAATGGGGATTGTTGATAAGGAGGGGAAATTTGTATGTCCCACTGTTGGTCAAGTATATGTATATATATTGGCCACTCAATTACTGTCAGATTTTTAAAAAAAATCATGAATTTGTTACTAGTACTGAATTTCAAATAAAAACAAATTAGCTAGACTGATTTGGAAGGAGGAATACTACTTGAAGCCCATTCCATAAACTCAAAATCCAGATATAAATGGGAGTTAATTAAATGGATGATTAATATTGCCTTTCATTTCTATTTTTCTGTTCTTTTAATAGTATTGGGAAAGCTTTTAATTCTATATCTTTAATTCAGGGAGTAGTGGTATAACACTTTTCTATCTGTATAGTAGATCACCTAACATTTCTGGGCCTCACTGTTCTTTTAAGTAAAAGGCGGGTCAGATTCATAATTTAAATCCTGTCCTTTATTTGTAAGTACCCTGCAGGACTTTATCCTGGTTTTCGTCTTTGTACTTTCAGGGCATTATATATTTTAATTTCTGCCTGGAAATGGAGTTATGCCTCAGTCTTTTTTTCCACTGGGCATATGATTTCATTGGCATAGGAAGCTACTTTTGGGGAAACTCTCTCAAGAGGGCAGGCGTGGGTACTTGCTCTATAATTGATCAGCAGTGAGAGAAAAAGAGAGGGTCTTAGGAAAACTCTGAGATGAAGCCACAGAGACTCACTTAGCCAGGATGTGTTGAAAGTGGGATTTGAACCCTGGTATTTTGGACTTTGGAGGCAATTCTATCTTTCAGTAGTCTAGCTCTTATTGGGAAGTGAGCATCAATTAAACTTCAATAAAGAATTTTTTTAAAAGGAAAGGTGGTTTCAGAAGAAGAGAGCCTTTGAATTGAACTTTCTTTCTTCTCTTCCCTGACCCGATTTGTTTGCATCCCTCGTTGATTCCATCAGTGTAGGGAACTCCTGGTGAGCAAATTCCCTCTACCAATGTAGATCAGCAGCTATTCAACAACTTAGTCTCAGTGAGTTGCCTGGAGGTACAGAGAATCTCAGAATTAATTTTTAAAATACCTTGTGTCAATAATCAATTTAAAACAGGAATTTAAATGGAAAACTAAGCAAGGTTCAAGAGATCTTAAACCTGTAGTTTCATGATGCAGAGAATCCCTAAGGTGTAGGACAAATACTGCCTCTGGCTTCATTGTGTTTAGCTGGAATTCTTTAATAAAAGCTTAACAGCTACTCACATGAAGATGAAAGGGTCTAAAACACAGACAAGATAGAAATTTATTGATAAAAGTTGCATTTTAATTGTCCTTGGAAGCAAATTTGTAGACAAGGACAGATTCTTAAAGACAGACATTAAATATTTTTTAAGCAGCTATTGGGGGCAGGGGAAGTCTCAGTATAAATCCTTTTAATGCACTTCTAATTTTTAAAATTTGTGGTATTAGTAGAAATAACCCTGAATGTGGGGTCAAGACCAAAGTTTGAATTCTTGCTCTGCTATTTATTATCCTTTCGACCATGGGCAAATCATTTAGCCTCCAGTTTCCTCATCAATAAAATGGATAATAATTCTTGTACTCCCTACTCTCTAGGATTGCTGTGGCCAAAGCACTTTGTAACCTTAAAGCCCTAAAGAGTCTGTGATTGGCTAGGATTATTTTCCAAAGAACTTTCTCATTTATCAATCTCATTAAATTTTATAACCACCATAGGTAGGGTAGGAATTAACTCAGTTATGGAAATGAGGAAGCTGAGGTTGAGAGTGCTCTTAAGTGACTTGCCTTATGCCACACAGCTAGTAAATGAAGGAGTCCAGACTAAAGTAGGGCAGGTTGGAGGTGTCATAATACATAGATTGCTGGTCCTGGAGTCAAGAATACTCATCTTCCTGAGTTAAAATCCAGCCTCAGACATTTATATTGTGTGACCCTGGACAACTCATTTAACCCTGTTTGCCTCAGTTTCTTCATCTGTAAAATATGCAAAAGTAAAAAAAAAGTAAATAGCAAACCACACCAGTATTTTTGACAAGAAAATTCCAAAAGGGGCCACAAAGAGTCGAACTTGACTGAAACAACTGAACAGTAACAAATAAAGTGAAAACCTATGTGTCCTGATACTCATCCCAGAGCTTTTCCTGTTATATTTCTACTATATATTTTGCCTATACTACTGTATTTTTTGGATAAAGACAGAAAGCAGCTCATATCAAGCCCATCTTTATATTGTAAGGCAAAGTTTTGTTATCAGGCCTTGTCAAACTTGAATACTTCCAGGTAATTTGGACATACCCAGAGTTGTTCACTCTTTTTTTCAACTCTCTGTTCTGCCACTATCTTTCTCAACCAGCTTCCCCCACTTCTTTAGCTTCCAGTTATGAATTGTTTTCTTCTATTAGAATACAAGTTTTTCAAGGAGAGGAACTAGCTTTCTTTTTACTTCTATTAATATTCCCAGCCTTTAGCATAGTGCCCGAAGCATAGTAAGTGTTTAATAGATGTTTGTTGAGGAACAGCTAGATGACTCAGTGGACAGAGAGCCAGATCTGGAGATTGGAGGTTCTGGGTTCAAATTTGATCTCAGAAACTTCCTAGCTGTCACCAATTGCCCAGCCCTTATTGCTTTTCTGCCTTGGAATCGATATTTAATATCTATCCCAAGATGGAAGGTGTAAAGGTTTAAAAAATACTTGTTGAAATCAATGTCACTTTTATATTTTTTAAAGATATACCAGATACCAGTGATATACTACAAAAGAGAATCATCTGGTCTTAATCATTTGGAAGAACCAAAGATTTGTGATTTCCTCAGTGTAAGATGCTTCTTCCACTGACGCAGATCCAAAGGCATTTACACTTTAAGGCAATCTTTGAGATTTGCTGCAGCCAAACAATTCATTGCCCTGTGGCCAGTTTAAAAACAAAGTTTTCCCAATATAGGTTTTAAGATGGCAGAAACACCATCAGTCTTTGGTATTGCATTGAAAGCCTAACAAGCCTGAGAAAACTGAGGTTCAGGTAGCCTTTCCCAAGGTCACCCAGTTTGTAAGCATTTCTCATAGGTCTTATGTATTCTCTGTTCAAGCCAGATTTGGCCTACTTGCTGTTCTCTGAATTTGTCATTCAGTCTGCCAGTTCTCTATATTTCCTCCATCCCCAACTCCCATTTAATTCAATTCTTTCTTACTTTTGCAGAGTCCAATATCCTTTCAGCTTAGTTTTTATCTCCTATAAGAATATAAAAGTTTTTTTGACCCCTTTGTTATTTGTGCTTTTTCCCTCCTCAAATTATCTTGTATTTATTTGCCTAATTACATGTTGTATCCTCCAATATAATATAAATTCCTTGGGGTTTAGGCTTATTTCATTTTTTTCTGTTTATCTCTAATATCTTACACAGAGTAGGCAATTAATAAATGTCTATTGTATCTAATAGATTTGAGTCCTGAGGCAGGCTATGGCCTTTCCCATTGTGTCATGCTTCTGTCAGTGGTATTTTTTTAGCTTTTTTCTTTGACCTATACTACAAGTTTGCAAAACACTTTACATATATTATTTTGTTTTTATTTCTCTCAAATCCCATGACATAGATACGTTAGGTATTATTATACCCGTTTTTGAGATGAGGATTCTGCCATGCAGAAAGGTTAAGTGACTTGCTTAGAGTCACATAGATAATTAGTATTTGACCTATGTTTTAAATTCAAGTCTTTCTGAGCCTATAGTGAACATCCAATCCACTATATCACACTGTTTCTTTTAGAGGCATCCTGACAGTGACTGTTTCTTGTATTTATGTAAAAATGAATCCATGAGTGGTGATGTTTCCAAAGATGATGGCTATGGTAAAGTCCTGGTACAGAATAGTTCAGGTTTTTGCCTTTCTTTGTAGTGAATTAGGATAAAGGAAGAAGTCTGCTATTCCCTGTGCATGTTGTAAGATGGTCACATCATCATTTTCTTTAATCACATGTTATCTGAAATGTCACAGTATGGATTAGATTGTTGTGTGAGTATGCAAATAGGAACATTTGATGTGGGTGAATAACTAACCTCTTTTCTTCTGCTCTCTTGAGCTGTAGTAGGTTCAGTTGCTTCCTAACTTTTGACTTCATAATCCATGTATGAACCCATGGGCAGTATCTTTTAGAATTGGTTCAAACAACATGAAAACTTCACCAATTAATTTACATTCTTAGATTTAGGGAATATTATTAAATTATCACCTTTTATCTGCATGGATCATTTCTACTTCTACAGGGGAAAAGCTGAGTCAGTCACTTAGGTTGACAGTTGAGAAGTTATATTCAGTAACAGCCAAGATGTCACTTCTTAGTTTTATTTAATTAAATTTTATAGAAGCAGGCTTGCCTCTGGTAAGCATTGATTGGTGAGGGGAAAAAAATCTCTCCTTGAATCAGGCGTCTTTACTAAGCAATCCTGCCAGTCTTACATTCCGATTAATTTTCTGTGCTAGCTGCTTGCCTAGGGTCCAGATGAAGCCAAGTGTGACAGCTGGTAGGGGCTGGATTGAAGTACACTGGCAATCATGAGCTAAAGCTGAACCTCCTGGTTTCCTTTGTCCTTTGAGGCTCCTTTCCATAGCCATGAGGTACATCATGGGAGGGTTTTACTGACTTGCTGAGAGCAACTAGGAGCTGTCTTTGGTCCTGAACCAAGAACCCAAGAGTATGGAAACTCCTCTGCAGACAGCAGGCAAACAATTACCCACACATATAACTGAGGATGAATCATAGAAAATAGATTTAAAGCTAGAATAAACTTCATCCCTCTTATTTTTGTAGAAGAGGAAACTGAGGGTCACAGAGGCAATGTCACAGAAGCACAGAATTTGAGAATTGAAAGGGACCCAAGTGGCTACACAGTCAAATCCATACAAGGGAGGAATCCCTGTTTTCATGTGCACAAATGGTTGTCCAGGTTTTCCTTGAAGACTGGTTCTGATGAACATTAAATATAATCCCTCTTCCATGTGATAGCTCCTTAAATACCTGAAGACAGTTATTATGATTACCTCTCCCTATGTCTTCTTTTCTCCAAGATAAGCAAGCCTAGTTCTTTCCCCAAACATCATGATATGGATTTGAGGTCCTTCTGCACCTTGATTGTCTTTCTTTGAACATTCCTTAGTTTATGGATATCATTTAACCATTGTGTCTCAGATTGAACACAGTGTTCCAAATAAAACTTGGCTGAGGGTACAAAGCTAGTAAATGGCAGAGGTAGGATTTAAATCTAGGTTCTTTGACCTCAAATTCAATTCTATTTCTACTATACTATTGCTACACAGTTGATGAAACCATACCTACTAGCCCCCTTGGTAGAAAGATGTGAGCTCACCTATTATACTAATGATGATGGTAATGATATGATATAAAACTCATATTAAATAATATTTTCCTATTTACCAATTATTTTCCTCAAACTTGTGAGGCAAGTATTATAAGTTACACATATTATCACTATAATACAAGTGGGAAAACTGAGGCTTAGAAATGTTATGGGAGAAGATAGTTAGGTGGCTCAGTAGATTGAGAGCCAGGCCTGGGGATGGGAGGTCCTCGGTTCAAATCTGGCCTCAGACATGTTCCAGCTGTGTGATCCTTTGCAACTCACTTAACCCCCTTCTGCCTAGTCCTTATTGCTCTTCTGCTTGGAACCAATACACTAATTTTTAAGATACACCAATTCTAAGATGGAAGGTAAGCATTTTATGAAAAGGAAAGTTATGGCACCATTCTCAGGTCACACAACTAGTAGATGCCAGAGGTAGCACTCAAAGTCAGATGATCTATCTCTAAATCTAGTGTTCTTTCTACCATTAAATCTGGAAAACTTCTCAGAATGATTCTGGGTGTGGACTGTGCAAATAAACTGCTAGTGAGCCAAATGTCCTATAAATCCTCATCAACCCTCTTTGCTAACTTGGTCCTTTCTTGTATTTCTGTGTATGAATCTGTCGGTATGTCTGCTTCCTCTTAGGGAATCACATGTATGCATGTATGCACACTCCTAGAAGATCAGTTTCCCCTTTCACAATGTTTGTCTGTCTTGAAGTAAAATTATTTGAGAATTAGAACTAGCATGGGGTAGTTGGTCTTTGTCTCAAGTGCTGACATCTAGATCAGAAAGTTTCTTCCTCGGAGGAAGAACATACTTCCTTTGTGTCTCTTCCTCTGTACCTGTTGTAAAATGCTAGTCTCTTGCTGGCCATTTTCTTCACCTGCCTACCCTTTGTCTCAGGATTCTGTGGTTATCATATTCATATTCCAACTCCTACATACCCCTGGGTAGATTGCTTTTGAAATTCAGCCTGACAAAAGGCAGCATCTTCAGGCCACTGCCACTGCCATAATGTCCTCTCAATAAATAATCACCTGGCATCGTAGATTATAACCACCTTAGGGGCATATTCTTAGCTTGTGATAAAACTAAGGATATAGTTGATTCCCAATAAATTTTCCTTGTTTGACTAAGCAACCTGGATGTAGTCAATGAGAAAGCCTTTGTCAGACTATATTGTGCTAATCTAGAGTTGCAGTTATTTAGTGAGCATAAAATACTTTAAAAATACATATTTTATTTATGTCTTTTGTTTTTATATAGGATTAAAGACCTAGAGGTAGAGGGACCTCAAAAATCATCCAGCCCAATTTTCCTAATTTTAAGGATGAGGAAACTTGGGGCAGAGAGATTAAGTGACTGCTAACATCATATGTGATAGGTTTTTTCTGCTTTACCACAATTCCCTTCTTTCCCCATCAAACAATACTCATGCCAACAAACCTTCCTTTGAAAAAAGAAAAAAAATATTTGAATGTAACCAATAAATGGAGTAATTTTCTTATAGTATGTGCAACATTTTGTACCTATAGTATCTTACCTCTCCAAGGAAAGGAAGAAGGCACTGAGTATGTTGGAAAAAATATTGGCTAGCATTTATATAATACTTACTATGTGCCAGACACTGTGCCAAGTTCCTTATAGATATCATCTAATTTGGACTCACAATAATCTTGTGAGGTAAGTTCTATTATCACCTCTATTTACAAATGAGGAATCTGAGACAAACAAATGAAAGTGACCTGCCCAGGGCCACATAGCTGATAAGTATCTGAGGTTGGATTTGAACTCAGATCTTTCTGAATCCAATCTCTCTGTTCTATGTACTGTGCCACTTAATTGAAAGTTAATTGTAGCCTACTATTAAGAATTCTGGACACCTTGCCTTCTGGTTACATATATCCCATAGTTTATTTTTTAAAGGAGATTCAGATTTCAACATCCTTTCTTTCTTTGGCTTCCATAGGATGTGGCAAGGCCATGGTTCTTTACAACAGGAACCATCTCTTCCCAAGTTGACCATATTGTTAACAATGAATTTCAAATGCAGCTGAGTATTTTGCACCTTTTAAACAAATCTACTTTCAGTTTCAACACCACAGTTTCTGCTTAAATAAACCATTATTTCGTTTTTAGTAGCGAGATGATTTGGCTCATGTAGGAAGGCTCATCTTCCTACTCTAAGACCCAAAGAAGACTTAATGCTACCCTTCTGTGGTTCTTTCCTGTCCTTTTAAATATAAGGGGAAGAATTCACCCAAGATTCTAATTTTAACACGTTTCCGTGTCTTCCCCTTCCGTACACTACATATGGTGAATGACTCTTAGGTCTGTTAGTAAAATTTAACACAAATTACCTTATTCATCTTCCTTTTGTAAATACCACTACGAAAGAAGTACATCTTACATTCACACTTCTCCTCATTATTATGGTAATGACTTCCAATTTATAACTAATTAATGCTGTTCTATACCTATCCCACACCTCATGAGCAGAAACCAAGGAGAAATTGTGGAGTGAAGGGAAGGCTGCTCCTGGCTTCTGTGTTCAAAGATGAGCTGTTAGGTGAGGCTTGCAAAAGCACATTGTTGGAGGAATTGATGTCAATAGCAACAGAGTACAATGGAGAGAGCAATGGTTATAAGAGTCAAATGACCTGAGTTTAAATTGTGATTTCTGGTTTGTAGCCATATCATTATTTGTCCTCTCTGGGTCTCAGTTTCCTCATCCATGAAATGAAAAGATTGGACTCTGTGATATCCAAGGTACCTTGGAGCACTAATCAAATCCTATGATATTTTCTTGTAATTTCCCTTAGCCCTCATGGACATCTAACATTTTGTCTTTGTGATCGGAAGAGAAGAATGGGAAGATGGGAATTGTTTATGGAAGCCTTAGGTTTGGCAGTTAGCCTAATATAGGCTAGTTTCCTGAAATGAAATAGATGAGGAGGAGGAGGAGGGAGGGAGAGAAGGAAGGAGGAGAAAGAAATATGATAATAATATGCACAGATGCTCTTTGATCTTGGGTATAATTCAAAGCAGTCAAGTCCCCCCCCTCTGCAGGTGGCATTAGATAAGAGCTTCAAATTCCCTCTGTGAACTTTACTGGCACTACAAAGTAATTAGCTTTTGCCTGTTTATAAAGTGAGCATAAACAGGTACAAAAACTGGTTTCCCATCTCCCTTCTGGATTAATTACAGACTTTTCTCCCTCTTGGGTTAATTAGACTTGTCTGCCACTGTTTTCCATGAAGATATTTGGGTGAATGGATGAATGGAAAGAAGAATAACTTAGAAAAGCTATCCATGGGTAGGATCATAGGATTTAAAGCCAGAAGGGACCTTAGAAATCAGCTAGTCCAACCTCCTGTTTTCACAGAGGAGGAAACAGGCCCTAAAAGGGAAATATTTTGTTCAGAGTCATAGAGATAATAAATGGAAGGACTAGAGAAATCCCATAGATTATTGTGAGTTCCTCGTCTTTGAAAGCATTCAAGGTGAGGTCATCCCAACTCTCTGTTATGTTGTGGAGTATTCTGTAGTATTGAATGAGAGGCAAATCTAGATTCCTTCTATAGTTCTAGGATCCTCTGGTTCTATTTAGAAGATGAAACTATTGAACTTGTGTATAGTGATGTCAAAATTGCTTATTTCCAACCACCTGTTGCTAGAGAAGGAAATGGCAACCCACTCCAGTATCTCTGCCAAGAAAACCCAAATGGGGTCACAAAGAATCAGACATGACTGAAAATGACTGAACAACAAAGCCACGTGTTCTCAGAGCATTGTTTTTAGAGCCTTATTAAGCCTATTACTAGGGACCCTAGCAGAGTTTCATGGAATAGGTGACATATAAAATATTACATGTAGGATATATACTATATTACATATAATGTGTACCCAGATATATGTATATGCAAACAAATAATTGTGCTATCCTTTCTTCAAAGTAAAGAATTGAAATTTAACTGGAGGTATTTAAGGAAAATGAATAAACATGGACTATTGTTGGCTTATGTGAGACTAGACAGGACCCTATTGCCTTTTTACAGAATTAACTTTAGTAGAAAAAAATTGGGCCAAATAAGCATTCGTTGTGCAGAAGCACATGGTTGTAGCTGCATGTAGATCCTGGAAGTATCCCCTTAAGTGGATACCTCTTTGTGCTCCCCTTGTATCTTGATTCTTGGAGAAGAGAGCATAGGGGTATAAGGGAATAGTTATGCTATGTTTGGTAAAGCCAATGTACTCCTTTGAATAATTTCTATCTTTAAATAATTGAAGGGAATGCTAAGTTTCATTTAAAGGTTAGTAAAAAAATAAAGATGCATTTTCTTCCCCATCCAAATGGACAGACTCTCTGAAATCCATCTGTGGACCCCTAAGGGGAGTCTGTGGTTGCTGGGTTAAGAAATTGTTCCAGATCTGGCATTGACTAGCTGTGTGACCATGGGAAAAAACCATTTTCCTTTTAAGTCTGAATCTTCCAATTTGTAAAATGGGGACACTATCTGGAATGGTTACCTTGTGAAATTTCTGTGATGAAAATGTTTAAAAATATTATGGAAATATTAGGTATGAGAAGCAGTTGTGCTATGATTATAATAATAAAAAGAACATGCATTTATATTTGTAATTTAAGGTTTGAAAGAACTTCTTTCCCTAACAACTCTGTGGAGATTGAGAGTCTTAGCCCATCTAAGTATTGCATGGAAGAGCAGAGAACACTGGGTTTCAATTCAGAATGTCAGTCGTGACTCTGACACTGAATTCTTATAAATATGATCACTACCAAGTCACTTCATTTCTCTGCCTTTCAGTTTTCTCATCTGTAAAATAGGGATAATTTAGCTCTATCTCTTCAGTTGTTGTTGTTCAGTTGTTCTTAAATCATGTCCAATTCATCGTACCCCTATTTGGAGTTTTCTTGGTAAAAATACTAGAGTGGTTTGCCATTTGCCATATCCTTCTCTTACTCATTTTACAAATAAGGAAACTGAGTGAACTGACTTGCCTATGGTCATACAACCAGTAAGTGTCTGAGGCTGGACTTGAACTCAGATCTTCTTGACTCTAGGCCCAGTACTCCATCAACTGCACCACCTAGCTGCCTTTAGAATCCATAGTTTTCTTCAAAGCTAGGATTAAATACCATTTCCTCTGGGCAGCTCTTTTCTGATCCCTTTCATTTGCTAGTTTTCCCTACAAAGTGATCTCTTATTTAATTGTAGTTGTTTTGTTATATGTCTCTGTGTCCCTGTTGTTTCCCTTAATAAAATATCAGTTCTCTGAGAACAGAAACTAATTCATATTTCTTTTTATCACTGTAGTTTAGCACAATGCCTGGAATGTGATAGGTGCTTCCTGATCAACTTTTTGTTGTATTTAACTCACAGAACGGTTGTTAGGATCAGGTGAAATAATGCATAAAAGTAGAAGAGGTTAGAAAGAAAGAGATCATTACTATCTCACTGGATCCTCACATAAACTATGAAATTTATAGAATAAGCCATACTACCCTTTTTTTGGTCAGATGCGGAAACTGAGGCTCAGTGGGTATAAATGACTTCATTTAGCTAACAAGAATTTGTTAAATGCCTATTAGACCCTGTGTGAGGATATAAAGAAAGGTAAAAAAGCAGCCCATGTTATCAAAGAGTTCAGATTCAAATGAGGAAGACAATATGCAACACCCCCCACTATATATATATATATATATATATATATATGTATGTATAAACAAATGTACACACACACACATATATATATGTATATATATATGTGTGTATATATATATATATGTATATATATATATATACACACACACACAAAACATATAAATAAATATATGCAGGATAAACCAGGAGTACTCTCAGGGAGAAAAAGGGAGAANATATATATATGTGTGTATATATATATATATATATATACACACACACACAAAACATATAAATAAATATATGCAGGATAAACCAGGAGTACTCTCAGGGAGAAAAAGGGAGAAAACACTGAGATTAAGGAGAACTGGGAAAGACTCCTTGCACAAGATAGGACATTAGATAAGACTTGAAGGAAGCTAGGAGGCAGACAGTAAAGGAGAACATTCCAGATGTGGGAAAAAGGCAATGAAAGTGCTCAAAGCTGGGAATACATTGTATGAGGAACAATAGGGCCAATATCACTGGATTGCCCCACATGGCAGGAGTGGGTGGGTGGGTGAGATGTAATGTATAAGGTAGCAAGAATCTAATTTATTGAAGGCTTTAGAAGACAGATTTTTCTTTTTGATCTTTTTTTTTTTTTTTTTAATTTTTTAAACCCTTAACTTTTTGTGTATTGACTTATAGGTGGAAGAGTGGTAAGGGTAGGCAATGGGGGTCAAGTGACTTGCCCAGGGTCACACAGCCGGGAAGTGTCTGAGGCCGGATCTGAACCTAGGACCTCCCGTCTCTAGGCCCGGCTCTCAATCCACTGAGCTACCCAGCTGCCCCCTTTCTTTTTGATCTTAAAGGTAATGGGGAGCCATTAAATTTTATTGAACACGTGTCTAAGATTATAGAGCAAGCCATTGTTGATCAAGATACAGATGAGTATACTGAAAAGAACATTGTATTTGGAGGTTGAAGATCTGGTTTGAAATCTTGGATCTTTTTCTTACTGTGTGACTTTGAGTAAGTTATCTTCCTTATTTGACCCCAGGTTTTTAGTGAAAGAGTGGAAAGAATGTGGATTCTGGAGTCAGAGTATATTTTTTTCCAAATCCTATTTTTGCTGATACTTGTGTGATTTTGGACAAGTCTCTTCTAGCTCTAGTTCTATAATCCTGTGGTCAATCACTATTCTATCTAGCCCTTTCTGGTCATCCTAAATGATAGTGCTTTTCTTCCTTGTATAGCATGTATGCCTATTCATATACATGCTAGTTTCCCCAATAGAATGTAAATTCTTTAAGGGCAGGGCCTCTTTTTTGCCTTTTCTTTGGATCCCCAGTTCTTAGCACAGTTTCTGGTGCATAGTAAGTGTGTGATAAATGTACGTTGATTGAACTTACTGTGGCTCTAAACTATATCAACCAGACACCCAGTGCAGTGTCCTCTAAAGTGATACTGTACTAGTGCTTATAACATTGAGGACCTCTTTCAAATGATCCCTGGTTGGAGTACATAGAAATGGTAAGTAGAGAGAGTTAAGTGCCATATTGATGCAGTCAAGTCCCTTTCTGAAGAACGTGGTTCTTGCTATGTTATTTCAAAGCCTGTGCTGCAGGTGTAAGTAATAATACCATACATTGCTTCTGGATTGTAATAACAGGGTAGTGGCTATTAAGCCACTCAGTGGTCTGCATGCAGAGCTTAGTAATCATTCACTCGGAGTTGGAATGCCGTGGAGAGGTGTGATGGATAGCTGCTTAGTATAATTTCTGGGCATGTCACTTGTTTTGTGCCTCTGGGACTAGACAGCATGACTGCTGGATGAGGCTTTGAAAAATACCCTTTTGGAGACTGGTTCCAACCAGTTACAAGTTGGAATAAAATGTAATGTGAGGGGAGAAAATAAAAAGACTAATCTCATCTCTTGGAAAACATGTTCTTGCATTTATTCAACCAATAGACATTTATTAAGAGCCTACTATGTGTGTGGGACTCTGGGGATACAAAACCAAAAATGAAACAGTCTGAACTTGAGGTGATGAAATTCTAGGGATGGGAATAAAGCCAACTTGGATCTTGGGTGAGAGGAGGAATTGAGAGAGACCTCTGAAGCTGAGTGAGCTAATGGTTTTTATACCTTTGTTCCTTTCCAGGGCCAATAATTGTCAGAAATGGAAGGAATCATGGAGATTATCTAATCCATCTTCTTCATTTTCCTAAGGGGGAAAATGAGCATCCCAGAGATTGTTATTAGTCCCAAGTTACCCAGCTAGTAAATAGGAGAGCTAGGACCTTCCCCTAGACCTTCTGATTTTGTTGGGAGTTATTTTTCCATTATATCCTTGCCTTGCACCCATCTTAGATATAAACTATTGTAAACAAATAGCCTCTCCATTTCTTTTGGACATAATTTACTTCATATGTTGTTATCGATGAATTTGGTACAATGGAGAGTATGCTGAACCAGGAATCAGGAAACCTGTGTTGAGTTTAATTCAACAAATATTAGGTACCTAGTAATGATAATACCTGACATTTATATTGAACTTTAAATAGTTTGCAAAGCATATTGACTCATTTGCTTCTCTTAACAAGTCTATGAGGTAGGTACTACAAGTATGATTAAACCCGTTTAACAAATGAGTAAATTGAAGCTCAGAGGGGTTAAACAATTTACTCGTGGGCACAACTTGTAAGTCTCAGAGGTAGAGTTCATTTCCAGTGCTGACTCAAATCAAATTAACTGTGACGTGCCATCTATTTCTAGATCTGGGTGTACAAAGATGGATATGACCCAAGCCCTGCTCTCAAGGAACCTATCGTTGAATTGGTGAGGGAGTAAAGAGAGGACTTGTACACAACTATTTTACAAGACAGAGTGATGTAAAGACAAAAGAGACATCCAGACAAAGGGTTCAGAAGAATGTTAGGAAGGAGAGTTCATATATTACCTCTTGGCATCAGGAGATCTTGAACCCTGGAACTTGGAAACAAAAGAAACTTCTAGTCTACAATTTATTCCCACTTTCCCCCAGTGACATGGACAGATTTGTACTTTAGGAAGCTTATTTAAGGAGCTGTGTAGGCTGGGGATTGGAAAATGGAGAGATGGGAAATCCAGGAGCCCAATTAGGAGGCTGCTGCAGTAGTTCAGGAAAGCGGTGAGAGATGAGGACTTGACCTAAAGTGTGGAGGGGGTGTGAGTGTAGAGAAGGGTATAAGGTTAAAGAAATGCTGGGGAGATAGAATCAAGGTGACTTTGCAACTAATTGAGTATAGGACTGAAGATACAGAGCAGAGCTGATAATGCCATAAAAATTGCAAACCTTATATAATCTTAGGTAAGTCATTGATTGTCTCAATTTCCCCAGATCCCAAATGGGGTGGTTAGATTATGATGTATAGATAGATATCACTATAAGTAATTTATATTTGTAATTCCACCCTAAGTTCATATTCTCAATATTTCCTCACTTGAATTTCTTAATTTTGTACTTTTGATACAAGTGTAAGTGAAGTCACTCACTGTGTGGAAATGGTAAACCCTGAGTGCTTACCCTATTCAGAGGAATGAATATTGATAGTAACCCTTTTTAGTTAGAAAGCTTTTTTGTGAGCTTTTACTGATATACTTCTCATAGCCCCCTTATTGAATAAATAGATCAAATATTATTATGCTCCATTTTATGAATAAACCGAGACTCCAAGAATTAAAGCAAAGAAGATCATAGGGTGATAGGTTCAAGAATTTAGAATTGGAAAGGACGTTAGAGGTCAGTCTATTCCTTTAACTTTTACAAATACAGGAGGAAACAAGCTCAGAGAGATGTTCAGGGTAATATTACCAATACAATACAGTCTGAAGCAGGATTCACAGAATTTTTCAGATTCCAAGTCCAGTTCTATATTAACTGTGCCACCTACTTGAAGTGACTTGTTTATGGTTACCCAACCAGTCAATGAGAGAATTAGGATTCAGTCATAGATCTTTCTCCAGAAAAATTATTTCCTTCTTGAAGGCAAGAACTATTTTGCTTCTGTATTTATCTACAGAGCTTGGCACATAGTAGGTACTTACTAAATACTTTATGAATTATGGATTCTGATGCCATATTTAGTGGGTTTTTTCTCATTACCTTCATGCTAATTGATAGGATGGTAGGTAATATAAATAAGTAAAATATGGGATTCCCACTTGGGACTGTGCCAGTCAGAAGGAATTGAACTCTATACCCACTTGTTATAAGAGCTTTCTACCGTGTTGCAGAGCTGTGGACAGTCTGTATCTTGGGAAGTCCAAGGTAAATTGGTTTAGCACTGAGCTGTGTATTAATGCAAGGGTCTTATTGCCCTGCTGCTGATTATGTTTTTCCATCTGGAACATACAGTGGATATTCACTTGGGAAGCTTATTCAGGCCATTAATAGCTGTTTCAAAGTCGTGATACAAAATAGGCCACAGCTATTCAAGTAAAAGAAACTGTGAAATAGACTATATTTTTGTATCTGGTTCACTTCAATGATGTAGTCTTTTATTTTCCAATTCATCTGAGAATATAACCTGGAATTTTCCCCATCAACTTCATCATTCTGTCAGATTATAATTACAATTCACACCCAGTCTGAAGGAAAAGAAAGAGAAAGAAAAGGAAATAAATATTTATATAGCACCTACTATGTGCCAGACATTATGCAGAACCCTTTACAGATATTTTATTTGACCCTCATAACAACTCTTGAGGTGCTGGTGCTATTGTTAACCCCACTTTCAGTTGGGGAAACAGAGGCTAACAGAGCTTAAGTGACTCATCCAGGGTGATACAGCTAGTCTAAGACTATATTTGAACTTAGGTATGTATTCCTGATTGCTGGACCAGACCATTATCCAATTGTACCACCTACCTGATAACTCTTTTTTTAAAAGTTCATTTAATTAATTAATTAATTAAGGATATTTTCCCATGGTTATATGATTCATGTTCTTCCCCTCCCCTTCTCCCACTCACCTCCATTAGCCAACAAGCAATTCCACTGGGTTTTACATGTGTCATTAATCAAGACCTATTTCCATATTATTAATATTTGCTTTGGGGTGATTGTTTAGAATCTACTTCACCAATCATATCCCCATCCAACCATGTGATCAAGCAGTTGTTTTTCTCCTGTGTTTCTACTCCCACAGTTCTTTCTCTGGATGTGAATAGTGCTCTTTCTCATAATTCCCTCAGAATTGTCTTAGATCATTGCATTGCTTGTAGTAGAGAAGTCCATTACAATTGATTGTGCCACAGGGTATCTGTCTCTGTGTAATGTTCTCCTGGTTCTGCTCCTTTCACTGCATCAATTCCTGAAGGTCATTCCAGTTCACATGGAATTCCTCCAGTTCATTATTCCTTTTAGCACAATAGTACTCTATCACCAATAGATACCACAATTTCTTCAGCCATTCTCCTCTTGTTCCAATTTTTTGCCATCACAAAGAATGCAGTTATAAATATTTTTGTACAAGCCTTTTTCTTTATTATCTCTTTGGGGTATAAACCCAGCAGTGGTATGGCTGGATCAAAGGGCAGGCAGTCTTTTAGGGCTCTTTGGGCATAGTTCCAAATTGCCTTCCAGAATGGTTGAATCAATTCACAACTCCACCAGTGATACATTAATATCCCAATTTGTCACATCCCCTCCAATATTTATTACTTTCCTTTGTTGCCATGTTAGCTAATCTGCTAGTTGTGAGGTGGTACTGCAGAGTTGTTTTGATTTGCATTTCTCTAATTATGAGATTTAGAACACTTTTTCATGTGCTTATTGATAGTTTTGATTTCTTAATCTGAAAATTGCCTATTCATGTCCCTTGCCCATTTATCAATTGAGGAATGGCTTGATTCTCTGTACAACTGATTTAACTCCTTATAAATTTGAGTAATTAGACCTTTGTCAGAGGTTTTTGGCATAAAGATTTTTCCCAATTTGATGCTTTCCTTCTAATTTTGGTTGCTTTGGTTTTATTTGTATAAAACTTTTTTTATTTAATGTAATCAAAATTATTCAGGTTATATTTTGTAATATTCTCTATCTCTTTGTTGGCCATAAAATCTTTCCTTTCTCAAGACCTGACAGGTATACTATTCTATGTTCACTTTATTTACTTATAATTTTCCTTCTTTATATTTAAGTCATTCACCCATTCTGAATTTATCTTGGTGTAGGGTGTGAGATGTTGATCTAAACCTAATCTCTTCCATACTGTTTATAAATTTTCCCAGCAGTTTTTGTCAAATAGTGTATTTTTGTCCCCAAAGCTGGGATCTTTGGGTTTATCATACACATTCTTGCTGAGGTCATATACCCCAAGTATATTCCACTGCTCCTTCTTTCTGTCTCTTAACCAGTACCATATTGTTTTGATGACCACTGCTTTATAGTACAGTTTAAGATCTGGTACTGTTAGGTCCCCATCCTTCACATTTTTTCCATTATTTCCCAAATCATTCTTGATCTTTTATTCTTCCAGATGAACTTTGTTATAATTTTTTCTAATTCAGTAAAAAAGTTTCTTGGTAGTTTGCTAAGTATGGCATTGAATAAGTAAATTAATTTGGGTAGGATTGTCATTTTTATTATGTTAGCTCATCCTACCATGAGCAATTAATGTTTTTCCAATTGTTTAGATCTAGGTTTAATTGTGTGGAAAGTGTTTTGTAGTTGTGTTCCTATAATTCTGGTGTTTGTCTTGGCAGATAGATTCATAAGTATTTTATATTGTCTAGAGTGATTTTAAATGGAATTTCTTTTTCTAACTCTTGCTGCTGAAATGTGTTGGAGATATATAGAAATGCTGATGATTTATGTGCATTTATGTTGTATCCTCCAACTTTGCTAAAGTTGTTGATTATTTCCACTAGCTTTTTAGTTGATTATCTAGGATTCTTTAGCTATACCATCATATCATCTGCAAAGAGTGATAGTTTAGATCTCTCATTGCCTATTTTAATGCCTTAAATTTCTTTTTCTTCTATGTTTACTACTACTAGCGTTTCTAGTACACTGTTAAATAATAGAAGTGATAATGGGCATCCTTGTTTCATCTCTGATCTTCTTGGGAAGGCTTCTAATTTATCCCCATTGCAGATGATGCTTGTTAATGGTTTTAAATATATACTGTTTATTATTTTTACGAAAGACCCTTCTGTTCCTATACTTTCTAGGGTTTTCAGTAGGAATGAGTGTTGTATTTTATCACAGGCTTTTTCCGCATTTATTGAGATAATCATGTGATTTCTTTTGGCTTGGTTGTTGATATGGCCAATTATGTGGATGATTTTCCTAATATTGAACCATCCTTGTGTTCCTGGAATAGATCCCACCTGATCATAGCAAATAACCCTCGTGATCACTTGCTGGAGTCTTTTTTGCTAATATTCTATTTAAAAATTTTGCAGCTATGCTTCATGTGTGTTTCTTGTAGGCACTATATAGTAAAATTTTGATTTCTAATCCTCTCTGCTATTTGCTTCCATTTTATTGGCAAGTTCATTCCATTCCCATTCAGAGTTATGATTGCTACTTTTGTATTCTCCATTATTTTGATTTCCTCTCTTAGTCCTGCCCTTTCTTCTTTCACTATTTCATTCTGTACCAGTGGTTTGCTTTTAATCAGTCTCCCTAATCCCCACCCTTATTTTACTTTCCTTCCAACCCCCTCCTTTCTTATTCCCCTCTTATTTTTCTTCAGGGTCTAGTAAATTCCCTCCTGTCTCTCTTTCCCTCCTTTTTAGTACTCCCTGCCCCACTCACCCCTCCCCCTTGTTTTTTTCCTCTCCACTCCCTGTAGGGTAAGAAAGATATCCCAATGATACCCCAATGGATCTAGATGTTCTTCCCTCTCAGAATTGATTCCACTGAGAGTAAGGTTTAAGTATTATGTATTAGCACTTTCTTCCTCTTTCTTATAATAAATAGTATTCTTCTCTTCCCCCTCCCATGCTCCTCTTTATGTGATATAATTCATCCTATTTTTCTTATTTCTTCAAGTTTCTCTTGGTGCCATCTTCTATTCCCCACCCCCATTTCTTTTTTTACATATCATCTTAAACCACTTAGTACCCCAACCTCTACCTATGAATAATTCTTCCAACTACTCTGATAGTGAATACAGTTTTTGAGACTTACAAATGTCATTTTTCCACATAGGAACATAAATAATTTGACCTTACTGAAGCCCTTAAAATCCCCCTCCTTTCTTGTTTACCTTTTTTCATGTTTCTCTTGAATTTTGTATCTGGATATCAAATTTTCCATTTAGTTGTGGTCTTTTCTTTACAAATACTTGGAAATATTCTATTTTGTTAAATGCCCAGTCAGTTTTGGCAGGTAGATGATCCTTGGTTGTAGGCCCATTTCTCTTGACTTTCTGAATATTATATTCCAAGCCTCATTGTCCTTTAGTGTGGAGGCTGCCAGATCCTGTGTATTCCTGATTGGTGCTCTGAATTCTTTCTTTCTGACTGAATATCTGAATTCTTTCTTTCTGACTCTTGCATTATTTTTTACTTAGCATGGAAGCTCTTGAGTTTGGCAATTACATTCCTGGGGGTTGTCTTTTGAGCATTTAATGTAGAAGGTGATCTATGGATTTTTTCAATATGTATTTTGCCCCCTCGTTCAAGAATATTAGGACAATTTTCTTGGATAATTTCTTGTAGTATAATGTTAAGGTTTCTTTTTGTTTCTAGGTTTTCAGGTAGACATATGACCTCAAATTGTCTCTCTTGAACCTGTTTTCCAGGTCAGTCATCTTCTTAATGAGATATTTCATGTTTCCTTCTATTTTGTCATTCTTTTGACTTTGTTTTATTAATTCTTTCTCTCTTGTGAGATCATTTCCTTCTACTTGCCAAATTCTAGTCTTTAAAGACTGGTTTTCAGTTATGATCTTTTGATTGTCCTTTTCAATTTGGTCTATCCTGCTTTTCATGGCTTCCAGCATGTCAACTCTGGTCTCCAATTTGCTTATCATTTCATTTGATTTCTGGGCTCCTTTTTCCAACTGGCAGATTCTGTCTTTTAAACTATTATTTTCTTTTTGAAATATTTCCCACGTTTCTTGCCAAGTTTCTTCTATCTTTCTCAGTTGGTTCATAATCTCAAATCTGAACTCCTCAAGAGCTTCTTCCCGATTTCCATTTTTTTTCGGAAGGTTCGGATGTGTTGGCTTGTTTGTTGCCCTCTGCTCTCTCCTCTGTAATTTGCTGTTTTTCTCCATAGAAGTTATCCAGGGTCAGATTTTTTTTGGTAGTGGTAGATTGTAGTTCTTGGGTGTTGGTGGCCATTGCTGTGTTAGTTTTTTCTTTCCTTCTCAGACAGAAGTCTGAGTGAGGAGGGCAGGCTCTCTATGTTTCGAGTTATGGAGCAGTTTTTGTCCTAAGGCTATTTCTAAGTCTCCATCATGTCTGCTGTGGGCAGCCCTTCTCTGCCCTATCTTTGTGCCCGATCTCTGTGTTCCTCATCCTCCTGGAGTCCTAAGTCTCACTGCTCTCAGAGGCAAGACTGTGGTGTCCTCAGCCAGTCCCCCTGATAACCTAGGGATTGCCCTGAATTTGCTCTGACTCTAGGGTCATAGGTGAAGTGAGGGAGGGGTGATCAGCTCACGCTTTGGTAGGAGTAATTTTATCCCCTTATAGCATGAAAATGCCTAAACCCTGCCTACTTTCAAGACTGTGCCCTACAATAGAGCCACTTTGCTCATCTGATTTTGATTTTTGTCCTTTTGAGGTGCTTTATATTGGTCAGTGGTGAGGAGAAAAACATGCTTGTTTCTACTCTGTAGCCATCTTAACCTGGAAGTCCCTACCTACTGACTCTTAAAAGAGTTAACTTCTCTAATTTGCTTAATGAAGAGGTTGGCCATGTATGTGAAACTGGGGAAGAATTGAGTTATTCTGTTTCCCATTCCCTGTATCCTAGTTATCATCACATTCACCTCAATACCCATCTTATATTGGTGTGAATTAGCTGAGAGAAGGAAGTTGTTGTTGGTGATCAGGATACCTAGAATCTTCCAGTCTGACTACCCCCAGTATTAGTATTATATTCACCATAAAGATTAACAGGGTGTGAAGTCCCTATATTTATCCTATATGGATCTTACCCCATAAATTCTGTTCAATAGAATCACTAACAAACAAGGCTAAGGAGACAGCATGGGATGGTGAATAGAAGGAGTGGCTAATTCAATTCAGAGAATTGAGTCTGTGGCTTCATTCATAATTCTGGTGCTGTCCTCTGGCCACCAGTTCCTCTAAGCATTTTCTCCTCTATTAGAATATCAGCTTCTTGGGGGGTATGGAGTGCTTCAATTTTATTCTTATATCATTAGCACTTAACAGTGTCTGACACACAGTGCTTAATAAGTGCTTTTTCATCTATCTATCTATCTATCTATAAATCAACAATTTATTCTAAGTTCAAATCCTGCATCTGAAACCAACTAGTTTGGTGATTATAGTTGTTAATTTACATTAGTGTTCCAGGCAATTATCAAAGCTGATGTTTCAGATGGATTGACATTTAGTATATGAGAGTTCATATACTCAAAGTTCACCTTGTTAAAGAAGTCACAGGTCTAAAACTAATAAACAGAATAAATACTTTGTTTTTTCATTTTCCTTGTCTGCTGTGGGAAATACTTCTATTGGTAAAGACCCAAGTTAGGAGTTACATCATTAGCCACTCTTCATTGTTTCTAAATCCATCAAGAATATTTCTGTCCTAAACTCTTTGTATTAACATTGAAAATCCTCCATGACCCACTTCAGATTAACTTGTTCAATCTCTTCTCTCATTTTTTGCTTTTATTAGCTTAAACTATAGCCATACTGGACTGTTGCTGATCCCCAATCATACTTTTTACCTCTAGCCTTTTTGTTCATGCCATCCCTCACTTCCTAGAATGCTAATTTTTTCTTCTTCCCATCATCTTTCTTCACCTATAAATGTTTCTACCCATTTTTCAAGCCCAGTTCAAATGCCATTTTCTCTATGAAGTCTTCCTTGGTCCCTTCAGCCAACTGTGATCTTCCCTTCCACTTCAAGATATAGTTCTTTATTTGTACCCTTCTTTGGATTCTTCATATATTCTATTTGTATTAAATTCATTTGTCTGTCTGCTATGAGCCTTCAAGATATGGAGGTCATACTGAGTTCTTGAAGGCTATGCCAGCAGAACAGATGATTTGGTAATCTTACTAAATTGGAGGGGCTTAGAGTAGTGACCCAATGATAGCTTATGTGTCTGTTACTTTAGGATTCATTCAGGGAATTGGGGAGAGACATCATCAGAGGGTTGGCTATAAAGTGATTTCCCTTCCCTACAATAATTCAAGAAAACTATCTACAAAGATACGAAATGGTTGCCATCTGTATTGAAGGAAGGTCCACTACTGAAGAAATAATAGGTCCTTGAAGTATTGGGTTATAAAGTTGTGGTTTTATGTTGTCTGATAAATTTTCAGTTTCTTGAGATAGCTAAGTGGCGTAATGGAAGACTTAGGTTTGAATATTGCCTCAGATGCTTGTTAGTTGGATTAGGATTGTTGCTGGGGTCAACTAAATTGATATATGCAAATCACTTTGCAAACCATTAAGTGCTGTGTAAATGGTATTACTTTTCTCTTTTTTTCTGTCTTCCTTCCCCCTTAGACCAAGCAGAGGACTTTGGCTGCATATAGTAGGTGCCTGTGAGGTATTTGATGAAGAAGCATGTGTATCATCTAATCTACTTATTATGTAATCATTATATATTGCAGTTTTTGATATGTCATCACCCTAATTGACTATAAGTTTCATGAGGGCAACAGCTATGTCTTATCCCCCAGTTTCTAGTAGACTGCTCTGTATGTTTAGGCACTTAATAAATGGGTGTCAAATTAGCACAGCACAGGTTAATAAATTAGCATCATCATTATACTTGTTGAGCTTTCCTTTCATTCACCATTCTAAATAGGGATTTTTGAATAAATGAGGGAAGAGATGAATATATACAGGATATATACATATACATATATATATATATGTATACAAGGAGAAAGTACTTACTGTCTGGGTAATGGGATCATAGATATTGAGCTAAAAGGGAACCCAGAGGCTTTCAAGTTTCAATTTACTCATTTTACAGATGCTGTCCACTACAACAACCTGCCTCAAACTTAAACTCAATCTAAGCTTGGGCAAAGTGCAGGACTCTTTAAAGCTGGAGGTTAAGATGACAATGCAATGGCTTCTTTCTTTCTCTTTTAAGAGAAGACATAGTTGAGGAGACTTTACAGATCAGGTACAAGTTTGGAGGAGAGAACAAAGCTGTATCATCTTTTCCCCCCAATTTCTTTAAAATTTTATGTATTTTTTAAGAATGTGTTTTCACATTTACTCTAACTTTTATTTCAATCTAATTCAAATACTCTTTTGTCATCTCTTCTTTCCAACTTCATGGTTTAGCTTACATCGTCTTTATTGCCTGGAATAAATGACTCTGGTCTATCTCTACCTTTTGTCATCTCTCCTCTTCCTCAATCAACTCAGGCTATCCCTGTCTTTGCACCATCTTCCAGACCTCATTCTCCCTACCCCTATTTCAGTCGTCAGTGATCTTTCCTTCCTCAGTTTTCTTGTGTTTTCTCTGATTTTTCCTTTGTTTTTTCCCCTAACCTATCCTTTGAATCACAGTTATTTGTATACTTGTTCTTTCCCCCATTTGATTATAAGTTTCTTGGGCCCATTATCATATATCATTTGAATACAAAGCTTAAAAATCTTAGTTGGGTTGAATTAAAATATTGGTTTTAACTTTGCCCTGCTTAAAGCCTGAGTAAGAAAGAACCTCTTTAATTTCCTTACCAGAAACAATGTCACCTTGGTTTGAGGCTTTATGACTTTTTCCTCTTACTGGTCAGTCCATTATTCTCAAGAGTTATTCCAGGAGCCTCAAGATAAAACAATTTGAATTCCATTTCATTTGAGACAAGCTTTTACTATGTTCCAACCAAATTGGCCTATGTGACAGTCCCTGAACTTGACATTCCATTTCCTGCCTCTGCTGTTTTTTTTTTCTTTCCAGGTATAGCACAGCCATTTATTTCTTCTCCATAGGAGAAGTGCTTAAAACACTAAAGACCTACAAGCATGCATTGACAAAGACATAAACATGATACAGTGACTTATAAATAAATATTATTTTCTCCCAGATGGTTGATACTTAAAATATCAGGACATGAAGCAATTTGTTGGACTGTTGAAAAGGCATCTCACCTTCTCTGTGGACTGCACTATCTCCCTAGAGGTCCATGCCTTCTGATAAGCCAGGCAAGGAGAGTTGGGCTTCTCCTCCTGTCATTACTTATCTTCTCCAAGAAATACTCTAGGCACAGCCACTGTGTCTTTGCACAGGCTCTTTGCACCATAACTTGATTATTCTTCCTCTGCACTTTTGACTCTTGAAATTCTTAATTCATTCTGAGACAGCCTTAAAGGACTGTCTCTTGCAGAAAACTCTTTCTCAATTTTCCCAGTTGTTAGTACTCCTCTTAAAACAATTTTGTATTTATTTGACATATTTCCTCATACATAGAATATATTATAATATATACACATATGTATATGTTATTTCCCCCAGTAGAATATAAGTTTCTTTAAAAAAAACAAAGATTCTTGCTTTTGTCTGTTCTTCCAGGGCTAACATGTAATAAGTACATAATACTTCAAGATCAGGTATCAGAGTGGGGAAGTGAAAAAAAGTGCTGTTTTAAGATTCAGAAAACTCTGCCATTTACTACCTTTCTGACTTTGTTAAGCTATTTAGCCTTAGATTCTTCATTGTAAAATGAGGGAGTTGATCTAGTGAGGGAGTTGGTCTAGTTGCCTTCCAATTCTAAATATATGATTCTATAAATATATTGAATCTGTCTTGGAATCCCTAGATAGTTAACTTTCTTGCTACCTCAGAGTGATACACTAACTTTCAAATTAGGATTTACATAGAGTTTTCTGAATCTAAGAAGCTCCCCTCTGAACTACTGGACCAGTTATGGTCCTTCCCATGTATTAGATAATTTTCTTTAACTCCTGCTTCCTTATGGAGGCAAGAGTAGAAAGTATATCTGTACTACCTGACCCTGGGGAATATTGACATTTAGCCTTCATTTTGGGCCGTTGGAATGAATGCAGGAACTAGTCTAGCAAACGGAATTTTCTAAACAGCTTTGCCATTTACCTGTACATCCTGTGACTGAGCACATCTTTAATGAACATCTAGCTTTGCCTTTGGGAACCAAGGCTTTTAGGAATGTGATGAATTAGATGAAACCTTTGGCCAGCATCACTAGTTTGGGCATGCATGGAAAGTGGTCAGAGCTTGTCCCCTCAAACATTGCTCTTGAGAAAAAAAATGGGACCTGGCTTTCCTCTCCACTCTTGGCATTTGCTGTCAGCATGTCAGTGTTGTGGCAGCAGGTGCAGAGCCAGTGAGTGATACAGAGGTAGGGCATGTGTTCTCAAAAGAGTTAAATAGCAGAGTAAAGAACAGTCAAGCATGGCAATGTTGCTTTCTCCCTCTGGCTAAGAACTGTATGCGGTGCTCAGAAAAAAATAATGCCATTGAGGGACTCCAGTGTTGGCTTTATGTGCAATGCTGTGGAGGCTCCTGAGGGCATGTAGGGCTTGGAACTTGGGCATCTGGGATCTGGTCTTTAAAATGAACTATTAGCTCAACTCTGCATTCTGCCAGGTGGAGGCTCCCTCTTTAGGATTCATGGGGGTAAGGGGAGGAGGGAAGGGATACTCTCCTCTCACTAACATACCCTTTCCCTTTTCTCCTTCTAAGATTCTCAGAGCCCTCTAAGCTGCTGTACACGTGGCCCACATGACTGGTCCATGGTTTCTTCCTTTGTTACCCATCATACTCTGATTCCTCCTCTCTGGAGTCCACATGCATGCCAAGCCAATGAAGTGCTTCTCTTTCAGGAGCCACAAACTGAATAATGTAGGCTACAGCTGTCTATGGTCCTGGAATCAGAAAAAAAGGGGGATGGATTGTGATTTGTGAGTATTAAGGCAAGTGGTAGGGTGGGGGGAGTGGATAAGAAATATAGGAGGGCGCAGAGAGATGTCAAGTTCAAAGAAACAAACCAGTTGGGTTATTTTGTCAGCTGGAGATTCATACCAGGTTTATATAACAGTAATAACTCACATTCCTGTAGTTTCTCCAGGTTCACAGAATGCTTTTCTTACTATAATCATGTGATAAAAATAGTGCACATATTAATACTCACATTTTATATATGAGGAAATTGATTTTCAGAGAAGTTAAGTGGCTTGTCCAAGGTCATGCAGATCATAAAAGTCAAAGCCAGGACTCCTAGGATCATAGATCTAGTAGGAAGGGATCTCAGAGGCCATCTAGATACACACTTTGTCATTTTAAAGATGAGGAAATTTGATGCCCAGGGTGAGTTAATGATTTGCCCAAGGTTACACAGCATAAGAGGAAGGAGTTGAACCAAAGTTTTCTAATTTGTGAGTCTTTGCCTTTTCCACCATACCAGGTTGCCTCTGACCCCAATTCCAGTTTTCTTTAAGGAAATCTTTCTTGGAAGCTTTTGTTTTACATTGGTGACAATTCCCAATATATTTTTCCTCCTCTCCCTATTTCCCTCTCAAGAGCCAATGGCAAAGAACTTTTAAAAGGGGGGGGGGAACAGTTAAGCAAACCTACTAGTACATTAATCAAGTCCTCTATTTTATACAGTATTTCAATCCCAGAGATGCCTTTATCCTCCCCCCAAAAGAAGAGAAAAACACATTTTCTGATCTCTTGGTCATTATAGTTGTTTTTTCTTTTTAAAAAAATCTTTCTAAATTAATTTTTTTTGATCAATGAAAGTTTACCTTTTCTTGCTTTCCTCTGCTTCTTCTCTTCCCATTTCCTCCATTGAGAAAGAAACACCAAAACCAAAATCCCTGTTAAAATGGATGTTGATTTTGGGCGTGTCTAAAAATTATATTTGTCTCAATTGACACTCTGCATCTCATCACCTCTCTGGTAGAGGGTGCATAGCATGATTCATCATGAACCCTATGGAATTATGACTGGTCATTGATCATAGTTCTGGTCATTATAATTGCATAGCATCAAATTTTAATTATATTGTTCTTTACATTTGCATTTTAATAATTATGTATGTATTTTCCCAATTCTGCTTAATTCTCTTTGTATTAGTTCAAAGAAGTCTTACTATGCTGTCCTGCATTCATCAAATTGTTGTTTGCCACACATTTATGTGCTACAGCTATTCTCTAATTGATGAGCATCTATTTTGTTTCCAAATCTTACCTGCTACAAAAAATATTACTATAAATAGTTTACTGAATTTAGTCCCATTCTTTTTATAAATTCCCTTCTTGGGGGATTTCACTAGAATTAAGATATCTGGATCAAAATGTATAGACATATAAATTGCTTTTTAAAAAAATCATAATTCTAAATTGTGTTCCAGACTGGTTAGGTCAATTCACAACTCTACCAAGAATGCATTACTGTTTCTACCTTTGTGCATCTCCTCTAATATTAATTATTTTCATCTTTTGTCATCTTTGCCAGTTTACTGAATGTGAGGTGAAATCTTAGGTTGTTTTAATTTGCATTCCTCTTATTATTAGCGATTTGGAATATTCATATGGCTGCTAATAGCTTGTAATTCTTTTGAAAACTGCCTTTCACATCCTTTCATCACTTACCTCTTGAGAAATGGTTTTTGGCCTCGTATTTCTGGTATTTGTCGGTATATCTTGGATAGTAGATCCATATCCAATGTTTTTTCTAAAGTTTTCTCTCTGAGCTTCCAGTTTTATTTCTACTATACTATATTGCTTCCCTCAGAAGTGAGTAATGTATTCCATCAATCAACAAATATTTATTTAGCATCTATGTTTTAGTCGCTGTACTAGGTTCTTAAAGTATAAAGAATGAAACAATCTCTACATGCAAGGAGCTGACTTTTGGTGGGGCATACAAGGACATATGTCTCTCTCTCTCTCTCTCTCTCTCTATATATATATATATATATATATATATATATATATATAGAAGATTCATGTCAAGTGAATAAATACAAATATATACAAAGTAGTTAATTACAAAGTAGTTTGAAAGGAAGTGCATTAACAATTAGGGATATCAGGAAAAACTTAATGCAGAAAATGGTGCTTAATTGGTGTATTAAAGAAAGAGAAGGATGCAGTGAAGCAGATGTAAAGCAGAGGTGCAGAGCAGGCATTAAGGATGGTCCCTGCAATGGCGAAAAAAAACAAAAAGGAGATGGAGCATCATGTGTGAGAAACAGAGAGGCCAGTTTGACTGGATTTCAAAACATGGCAGGAAGAATATCTAATGAGGCTGGTAGGATAATTTTGAGGCCACGTAGCATAGTGATTTAAGAGATAAATAATTTATCTTTTTATCCTGTTTACAATAGGAGTTAGTTGAATGGAATGGGGAGGGAATAAACATAGCTCTCTTTTGATCCTCAAAACAACTCTGTGAGGTAGGTTTTGTTGTTTTCTTCATTTCACAGTTGAGGAAAATGAGGAAAATGGAGGTAAAGTGACTTGCCCAAGGTCACATAACTAATAAGTGTCAGGCCATATATGAACTTGTGTCTTTCTGATTGCAGGCTCAGAGTTCTGTCCATTATACTGCCTAGTTATTTAGGATAGGGGAGTCTGATCTGCACTCAGGGAAAACTACTTTAGCAGTAATGTGAAGAATGGACTAGAGTAAGGAGATAAATTAGGAGCCTTTTGCAATAATCCAGGTGAAAGATGATGAGGTCCTGAACTAAGATGGCAGCATTTGAATGGGAAAAAGGGGAGATTTTGTGAAGGTAGATGTATTTTTGATCATCTGTTTCTATGTTCAGAGTACTATACCAGGCACACTGGGAGATTCATACACATATAAAGCATAATGCTTGCCTTTAAGTAGTTTACTGTTTTGGAAGAGTTAAGATGGGCACTCAGTATTAATATAACACACAGTCCTTGTGTTTTGAAAAATAAGTGGCACATGAATCATACAAAATATGATAGTCCAGTGGAGAGAAAGATCACTCTTGGATAGGTGATGAAGGAAGGTTTTATGGTGAGGGTGAAATTTAAAATCTCTTTTGGAGAATAGGGAAGGTTTCCATAGGTTTAGTTGCACAGTATGGATATTTTTGGAAAACTAGGAGTGGCTTGACTTAAGTGAACCCATATTACAATACATGTAGTACAATACGTGTAGTAAGGGCTTAAAAGAGAAAGCAGCAAGGTGTAGTTTAAAGTGCACTGGACCTGGAGCACAAAGGAGATGGGTTTAATCTTGAATCTACTCCTCCTGGTTGGGTTTCCCTTTCCTCAGCCATAAAAATGAGAGGATTGGGCCAGTGGGTATCTATGTTCCTTCTCAGCTAATGTCCCTAGGTTTAACCAATATTTATTTGTCCAATATAATTCAACTGAATGAGACAGCAGTTTTTCATGCCTGGTTGTCCCTTTCTCCTGAGCTGAGACTCCTGAGAGCAGAGAAAGAGAGTGAAGAAAGGAAGAACTGGGAGCTTAAAACAGAAGAAATTTTCTATCATATCTACTTCCTTTGGTTCTTCATTTTGTTTTCTCCCTAGCACTTATCTTTTTTTTGCTTGGTGCGGACAGTTCTGTTCAGAAGAAAGCAGAAACAAGTGAATTATGATGTGCTAGAACAAAATTTGGGGCAAGTAAACTATTTGCTTTAAGGAGAAGGTAAGAAAATTTAGGTAGTAGGACAGGAAGACATGGAGGTTGTATCTCTTATGTTGACAGACTAATAGTAGTAGAAATAGATTTCCCTCAGCCAGAATTTAAAATCTATTCCAAGGTCTTTAATCCACAGCTTGGATGATCCCCACTATTCTATTCTAGGATGAGAAACTGTTCTCAGATGTCAGTGTGTGTTGCCTGAAAGGAATGTGCTTTTAAGTGGATATATTTCTAGTGGGGATGGAAAGCCTTTCTCTTTGTCTCCATATATGCTTAAAAAAGAGAGGGATTTCCATAGATAGCTTATGCTAAATGAAAAGCTGATTTTTAAGAAAAGTGCTCTAGATTTGGGATCAGATCTTGGAAGTGCCAACAGCTCCCCATTATTTACTTGACATTATAATTATTGAGCTTTTGACATTCAAGGCCTTTTGAAACCTGACTCCAGCCTGCTTTTATAGCCATACTTCATATTAGCCTGCCTCATGTCCTTTGTGCTTTGGAAAACTAGATTGTCTACCATTTCCCAAACTCATTCTTCATTTTCATATCTCTGTGATTAAAACATAGTCTTCATTCTGCTCCACTATGCCTGCCTTTTGCAACATTCCCTATCTCGCCAATGTTCGGCTCGTACTATTTTCTCTAAGAACTCAGTTCAGATTCTCTATTAAGTAAACTTTTCTAGACAGAAATGTTCTCTGAGTTCTCAATTCACTTTGTCCTTCTGAAGAATATTTCTGAGTATCTATCTTATCTCATCAATGTATACTCCAAGTACCTTAAAGGCAGAGACTCTGTTTTGTTCTCCTTTGAGGTCCACATAGTACCTTATCTAATGGTTGATATAGCGTAAACTTTCAGTGATTGCCAATGAATTGGATGGTAAAAATAACATTTCTCTCATGTTATCTCTTGTCCATTTTAGGGATTTATCTCATTATTGAAACTGCTTTGGAAGGATGCATTCTTGTCACGGCCTTAACATTTCATTGTGTATGTTCCAAGATGGAACCATCTTACTGCAAATTCCCATTTGTGTTCTAGAAAAGTTCTGGAATAATCTTGGGAAAAGGAAGAGGAAGTTTTATTTAAATGGATCCATGAAAGAAATCAACACCCATAAACTATTTGAGTATCTTCCCCTCTCTGGGCTTTAATTTCCTTACCTGAAAATGCATGGAGATTAGATTGGAGGAACTCTCTCTAGTCTTTCCAGCTCTGATATACTTTGATTCTATGAAACAGAATCTCTTGCTTCACTGAGTGAACTCAGTTGACTAATGAGATATAGCTTCATAAAAGTCTGAGACATTTAATGGAATTTCATCTTTGAATTTTAAAAGATCTTATGCTCCATAACTTTTATTGAGACTCTCCAAGCCAATATGTATTCTTCTCTCCAGTATATTCTTCATCCCTTGTACTATTTGACATGCAAAGTATCCTGTTTTAAAACAAATTAGTCTGAAAGGAGCTGCCTTTTACCCTTTTTTGTTTCTAAAGCCTAGATTTAAAATTTAGGCTGATTAATATGCACAAGCACTACTCTGTTAAGCCTTCTTTAATATCTCTGTGTGCTTTGTAAACAGGGATTACGAAGATGTTTGGGTTTGCATGCCAGATTTTGGAGTATTGTATACATTTGGGCTATTATCCATAATAAATAACTAACCTCCAAAAGCTAAGAGTTTGGGTATCTATGGAATGGTTGAGTTTGGGGCCTTACCCTCCTCTGTCCAGTAGATATTCTTTTTTTAAAACCCTAATATCTTTTATATATATCCTTCTATATTAATTTCTCATTTTGTTACAGGGCTAGGCAGTGGGGTTTAAGAAGTGGCTTGCCCGGAGTCACACAGCTAGGAAGTGTCTGAGGCCAGATTTGAACCCAGGGTCTCCTGTCTCTAGGCCTGGCTCTTAATCCACTGAGCCATCCAGCTGCCCCTGTCCAGTAGATAGTCTGACTCTTAGGAACCATGGGTCTATGTGTTCTTGGAAAACTTATGCTTGCAGTCTTTTGGTACCCACTTGGCAGGCATGTTCCAGCGTGAAGATGGAGGAAGGAAACTTTAGTTTGGAACACAAAACTGGACTTGGAGAAACACCATGTTTGCTCAATCTTTCACTAAACTGTGACAATTGTAAGGCAAGAGTTACCAGTAGTTTTCCTTGCCAAGTGAGCTGGAAAGTGGACGCTTATCTAATTATATACAGGTAATAGTGGTATATTTATAGTAATACATCTACAGTCATAGCCAGTGGCAAAATGTAATACCAGGTAAGCTTTCCAGGCAGATTGTGTCTTCAGGGAAGACTGTGTTTACAATTTTAAGCAACAAGATGGGCAACAGAGTTTTTTTCACGATGCTTTACAGCCATGAGATTCAATCATCTTCATATAAAGCACTCCTGTGTCTTAGAAGATTTCTTATGCTTTCCCTTTTAGTGTAAGATGTGCATTTCACCATTGCTGTGATTCCTAGATCCAGCATTTCAACCCAATCAGATTGCTGTTGTGGTTCTGGTTCTAAATGTAATACAAATGAGAATTTGATAAGAATCCAGGAAAAGTACCAATTGCTATGAGATTAGAATCACAGGTTTATAGGATTTATAACTAGAGGTCATCTAATCCAAGCCACTCATTTTATGGTTAAGGAAACTGAGGCTCCCAGAGATTAAGTCCAATCATTGCCAAGTCTCATAGATTCTCTTTTAACAACATAGTTTGTATCCTTACCTTCTCTTTATTCATATGGCCAAACTCCATTTCTTCCCATTTCTCCTGGACTATTGTAATCCCTTCATAAAGATTTCCTACATCTAGCTTCTCTTTCTATAACGTATCTTCCACATAGCTGCTAAATTGATATTCCTTAAGCATTGTTCTGAGCAGGTCACTCTACCACTCAAGAAAATTTAATGTCTCCCTGTGGCCTCTTAGATAAAATACAGACTTCTCCATTTGGCATTTAAAGCCTTTTATAATCCCAGCTCCAAGTTATCTTTCTAGATTCTCTCCTTCACATACTATACCAACCAGACTTGCTTTCCCATATGTATTAGTATCTTCTATAAGTGGGCTTTTGCATGGGTTGCTATTCTCCCATGTATGGAATGCTCTCCCTCTTCATCTCTGCCTTTTGGATCCTCCAGGTCCTTTCAAGGCTCAGCCTCTGACTCTCCTGCAGGGGTCTTTTCTTAATTCCCCCAGTGCCATACCTCAATGACTTAGTATTTTTTAATTTACATATTATTCTCCATGTTTTTTTCTAGTAGAAAGTACATTTCCTAAGGTTAGGAAATGTTTTATTTTTGTCTTTGTATGCCCATTGTTTCACAGTTCCTAGCATACTGTAGACACTTAATTATTGAACTGAAATCACTTGCCCTAGATCACACACATAGCAATAAAAGAACTGGGATGTCAGCCTAGGTTGTCTGATTCCTGATTCAGTGTTTTTCTCATTTCAACCCCTAGATTGTATATGCTTGTTTATGAAAGGATTCATGGAAGAGTAAGCATTTTATCCAGGCTGGGAAAGATAGGTAGAACTTCAATACGAGGCAGAATGTGTCATGAGAGCAAGTGCTGTCGATGTTTGGAAAGAGGTTGATTTGACTTCTGTGTGTAAATGTGGCTGGCATGCTGATGGAATAGGAGTGGATCGATATACAGGGTCCCGGGTTTGTGAATTGAAACAGAAAGGTATAAATGTTCCTGCCTATTCTTTTCAAATATCCCCAAGTGAGAATTTCCAATATTGCCACAGACATCATAGAAAAGACAGTCCCTTCTATAGTCCCTTCTATTGGGAAGGGACTTCTGCCTAAGAATTTCAAATTTTACATTTTCTCTGCACCTTTTTGTGGTTTGACCATTAAGAACAAAATTAAGTGATGACAAAGAAATGCATTTAGGAGCACTTATCCCTGTGATGGGTGCAAATTCTTTGTCCCTTGAATCATCTAGACTCCATCCAGATTGTTATATTATTATCTAATAGCTTCAAAGCCATATAATCTAGACTCTAGATTCCTCCAATCCTGATTTTACTAATGTGTGTGGTCACTTAGGGAACACAAATAGGAAAAAAACCCTCAAAATCAAGACCAATGTCTTCATTTAAGGCATTATTATTTCTGTGTTATGATGATTACCCTTTTTTATAGGTCATGATGACTTTAGCAAATAGGTCTGAAGTATTCTTGTCAATGGGCAGGAATAGTTCTTCTTATTTTTTATTTTTTGAGTAGCGTAGAGTTCATTTAGACTTCGCTGAAATTGTTTCTATAAATTCTGTTGGCTTTTCCTCCCTTTATGTCTTGATTTAATGAATTACTGAAGGAAAGCAAAATGTTTATCTGAGGAGTCCCACCTGTTTGGGTAGAAATAAAGGTTCTAGTTATTTTTAGCTGGAAGGACTATCTTGAAAATCTATACTTTGACTTCCCACAAAACAATGATTAATTTGGGTGGTGTAAAAATAAATTATCTGAAAGTTTCATTTATTTTAGAGTGAAACAGCAAAGGCTTTGGCTTAATGGGAAGAATGTAGGTCCTACATAGCCTTCATTTTTAGATTTAATAATACATCAACTACAAATCTTGTGTATAGCTGTCCTGTGTTGGATTATCTTTAAAAAAGCAAGAGTTATGATATCCATTCACTTCAATCAGTATTCAGGGAATCTTGTTTTTACTCCTCAAAAGATAGACTTATATAGAGGGAAGAGCACTTCACTTGGAGTCATTAGACCTGGAGTCCCCCAGGTTAGCCTTAGTTTTTACATATGTGTGGTAGAATGAGGATAATAATGTTTACACTAGTTAATTTATATAGCTGTTATAAGAATGAAATATTATATATTTATATAAATACATTATTTATCAACTTAAAATGTAGTATGAGTATTAAATATAATTATTACTGTTATATCCACATAATTCCCTCAATTTTTAGGCATAGATAGGATCTCAAAATCATACTCTCAAATACAAGTCTTTTTAGACAAGCTTCAAGTTAAATCCAATCAGTGGTTGTTGTGCCTTTGACTTATTTTTCAGATGTTAAAGGACTAGATTTCAACAGATCATATACAGAATGAGCTTCCTATGGATCATTTCTCTTAAGGGTAAGGATCTCACCATAAACTCCTCCAGGTAATCTAGAATATGGCTAGGTTTGGTAAATGGAGCAGAAAAAGAGAGCCCAAAAATGTACAGAGAAAATGTGTTGGATTTTTTAACTGCTGCTTATGACTAGGAGAGGTAGCTCCCATGTAACATAACATAAGGTATGGGATGTATGTGGAGGTTCATACATTCTGTCATTGTTGCCCTAATATGAGTTCCTTCTGTAAGGCACCTGGAAACATAAATGACATTCTTGAATGCATTGCTTTTAAAAAGGGATATTGTGAAGCTGAACAAAGTTATTTTGGTTCTTCTAAATATCCTAGCTATAACAATATGCTCTCAGGATGGACCAGGATTATCAGGGGTATGTCCTAGGAATACTATCCCCATAGATCAGTAATAAGCAACAGTGGGATAACTGGTTCTCTAAATGGATATACTACTCCCTGCCATTCTTAATTTCTCTTTCCATTATTTCTCTTGAGATCAAAGTTTTTGGATGAATTTTGTTATTATTTTATCTAGCATATGCTTTCTCCTTGGTACTTGGATTGGTATAATAAATAGCTGTAAATTGATTCAGAGAGTATAAAAATTCTCATTGTATTAGCATGACCTAGCCATGAACACTTGAATATGCTTTCAATTACTTATGTTACTTCTTTGAAGTGTTTTATAATTTTAACTCTACAAGTCTTAAGTATGCCTAGGAGTTGGGAACTATTTGAATGGCCAGATTCAGAGTAGCTGCTAATGGTTCAGTGATAATATGGCAGGCTCTCAATGGAGTACTAAAGGACCTGTGGTATTTTCCATTTTTATAATGACATGGATGTTATGCTCATAAAATTTCTAAAGAACATAATTCTGTGAGGGATAACAATCACATTGGATGACAAAGTCAAGATCCAAAAGACTAAATGACAGGTGGAACATTTGACTGAATGAATAAGATAAAGTTCAATAGAGGTCAATGTAAAATCTTAAAGTTGGATAAAAATATTGACTTTATAAGTATAAGATAGAGAAGAGATGGCTAAATTGCGTTTGTTTGGAGAAAGAATTGAACTTTTTTGTTGACAGTAAGATCAATGTGAGTTAGCACCTGAAGAGTGGCTATGGGAAAATGGTCAAGGTAGCAAATGGAATAATTGAAATTGGAGAAAAGAAAGGGAAAATTTAGATTTAGTGGTGTGTGTGTGTGTGTGTGTGTGTGTGTGTGTGTGTGTGTGTGTGTGTGTGAGAGAGAGAGAGAGAGATCCCACTGAAGAGCACTTCCATGAAAGGGAGGAGAAATATTCTGTAACGAAATCTGGAGACAATGCAACTTGCATAAACTTATAGAGATTTGGTGTTCAGAGTATTGTGCCAACAAGGACAGTATCCTGCCCCAAGAGAAGGGGAATTGGAGTTATTGGGGAAACTGGTATACCAAAGGATGGGAAAGCATGTACCAGAAACAGGATTTCATGACCAACGGGGAAAAAATTATAATGGGGAGGACAGAGGATCTAAATGAACTGCTTGGACAAAGGAAAATATGTCTACTAGGGAGCAATACTTCTATCTGACATTTTATCTCCTCCATGACTTGATGCATCTAAGAGTGAAGCACGACAGAAAAAAAGCACAGAGGGAACAAGATCTATGAGGCAACAACATAGAATTGTTTAGAAAAGTCAGTGCTGTGATGTGGCAACTAAAAAGCTAATACTTAAAAGAACCCTGTATCAATTCTAAGACAGAAAGGGCTAGGCAATAGGGGTTAAGTGATTTGCCCAGGGTCACACAGCTAGGAAGTGTCTAAGGCCAGATTTGAAACCAGAACCTTCTGAAAAAGTTCAGTTTATTATTCTGCTTTTCTGCATTTGTTTTCAATTTTTTTATGCCCTAGTATATGGTCAATCTTTGTATGTGTACCATATGCTGCTGAAAAGAAGGTATATTCTATTTGATCCCTATTCAATTTTCTCCAGATATCTATTAACCAATTTTTCAAACATTTCATTCACTTCCCTTCTTTCTTATTCATTTTTTGGTTCAATTTATTTAGTTCTAATAGAGATAGGTTAAGGTCTCCTACTAGTAATGGTTTTACTATCTATTAACTCCTTAAGTTCCTTTAGTTTCTCCTTTAAAAATCTGGATGCTATACCATTTGGTACATAAATGTTTAGTATTGATATTACTTAATTGTTTATAGGACCTTTTAGCAGGATGTAATTTCCTTCCTTATCTATTAATCAGATCAAATTTCACTTTAGCTTTGTCTGATATCACAGTTGCTACTCTTGCTTTTTTTTTTTTTTACTTTAAATGATGCATAATAAATTCTGCTCCAGCATCTTACCTTTAATCTCTGTGTGTTATCCTGCATCAAATCTGTTTCTTGTAAATAACGTATAGTAGGATTCTGATTTTTAATCCATTCTACTATCCACTTCCATTTTGTGGGTGAGTTCATCCCATTCACATTCACTATTATGATTACTAACTGTGCATTGTCCCCCATCTTATTTTCTCCTTTTGATCCTGCTCTGTTCCTCCTTACCAGTGTTTTGCTTTTTATCATCCTCACTTCCTCCTCCCTCCAATTACCTCCCTCTTCCTTTGTCTTATTCCCCTTCTACTTCTCTATAGGGTAAGATAGAATTCTATACTCCAATGAGTATATTTGCTTTTCCCTCTCTGAGCCATTTATGACTAGAGTCATCCTCCCCTCCCCATAATAATTTTTCATGTCTCTTTATGTTATATAATTTACCCCATTCCATCTCTCCCTTCTCTTTCCTCACAGTTTAATCCTCCTTTCACCCCTACCATTTTATAGGCAGTCTCTGTCTTCTGGACCTTCTTAGACTGCAGTCCTTCTTTGATGCTACCCTTAGCTTTATTTCAGGGTTTCTGTCAGTTTTAGTTCTTCCAAGATGGTATGATGACCTGAGGGTTGGGAGCTCTGAGGGCCACTTCCCATTGCTTATTCAATTAACCCTTGAAATGCTGATAGCTGAAATTCTCACCTTAGACTTGGGCATAATCTTTTGGTCTCACTGTACTTGATCAGGTCAGGGACTGCTCCAGTTCTAGGCCCAGGCTTAGATGTAAGCGTTTGGTCTCACTGTGGGCTTGATCTTGCCAGGCACACCATAGATTGCCCTGTCCTGAGGCTCTAGCTTAAATTTTTGGTAAGAGGATCAGGAGGGCGCCCCGCTCCCTAATTCGGGTCTCTCAATTCCCCCAAACTAGGAATCTATGTCTTCACCAACAGGCCCAAACTGGATTTCCTGGCTTTGCTCTGGGACCACACAGATCAGGTTGCTTTAGAACCAACTGCCCTGGGCTGGAATTTTGAACTTCACTGCAAGTTTGGAATTTCAAAGGATATGGGTTGGTTGGACCTCTATTTGCCCAGGCAGGGTCCCTGGGTGTGGATTTTGTCTTGGGATTAGGTTCCAAACCTAGAACATCTGATGTAGGATTGGGGTGTGTGGCTTGCTCTTGGCTTGCTCTTCACTGTTTGCTATAGCATTGTGCTTTCTGTGATCCTCTCTCACCCCAGTGCCCCAGATATTCTCTGCCTACCTTTTAGGTTTTTCTGTTCTTGAAAGTTGTTTCACTCTGTCTCCTTATTATAGTATATATTATCTTAATAATATATATATATATATGCACATATATATTATTATAAAAACACTCCTGTATTTGTTGTAGAGACCAGTTCTACAAATTACTTGTGGGTCAACAAACCAGGATGAGAAAGATGATTCTGGGATTACAGGAGGGATTAACTGACAGACTGAGAGACAGACATGCAGAAATCTTCTTGCTGATCAGTGACAAAGTTTAATGATTTGGATTACATGCTTTATAGGGAAAATGATGTAGGCTAAAGGATTAGGTAAGCCTTTTACAGAAACACTGGTTAGCAATAATTTACAAGATAGAGACAATGGATTTAGATTACCTCAGTGGTTCTAAACAGAGTTTTCTGTAGGTGATAATTCAATATGTCATTGTGTAACCATCTAACAGAGTTTCTCCTAGAATTCCTGCATCTGTAAGTTTCTGGCAGGATATTTAGTATTTGAGAAGGAATTGGATTAAGTTCTCATACTGGTGGTGGTCTGACTATTTCTAAACTATGGCTATGATTTTACTGGGGCCTACTCTCACTACTCGGAGCTACAATTCATTTTGTGGCATTATTTTAATGTTGGTTGGAGAAGATTCTCATGGTGACTTTGAGCTTCTCTGCTTCTAATCTTCAAAACCAGAGCCTTCTATCTCTAGGACTGACTATTTATTTAAAAAATTTTAATTGATTAATTAAGAAAATTTTCCCATTGTTACATGATTCATATTCTTTCCTTTTCCTCCTCCTACCTCCCCCCCCCCCAGCCAGTGAGCAATTCCACTGGGTTTTACATTTGTCATTGATCAAGACATATTTCTATATTATTTATATTTGCACTAGGATGATCATTTAGAGTCTACATCCCCAAACATATCCCCATCAAACCATGTGATCAAGCAGTTGTTTTTCTCCTGTGTTTCTGCTCCCACAGTTCTTTCTCTGGATGTGGATAGCGTTCTTTCTCATAATTCCCTCAAAATTGTCTTGCATCATTGCATTGCTGCTGGTAGAGAAGTCCATTACAGTTGATTGTGCCAAAGTGTATCTGTCTCTCTGTATAATGTTCTCCTGGTTCTGCTCCTTTCACTTTGCATCAATTCCTGGAGCTCATTCCAGCTCACATGGGATTCCTCCAGTTCATTATTCCTTTGAGCACAATAATATTCCATCACCAACAGATACCACAATTTGTTTAGCCATTCACCAATTGAAGGACATCCCCTCATTTTCCAATTTTTTGCCACCACAAAGAGCACGGCTATAAATACAAGTCTTTTTCCTTATGATATCTTTGGGGTAGAAAGCCAGCAGTGGTATGGCTGGGTCAAAGGGTGGGCTATCTATTTACTGAGCCACCTAGATGCCCCTAATAATTTCTTATATGATATTATTCCTGGTATAGATTCTAGCAATAGAGAAGTCAGTTTAACTACTCTCTGAGACTGTACCTGATGATCACAACTTATCTGAAAGAATGCCTTTAGTGTGAGGCAGAAAATTTTCAAGAGGATATTGATAAGCTGCAGAATATATAGAGCAAAGCAACCATGATAGTGAAGTATTTTGAGTCTGTTATTTGACAATCAAGTGAAGGACCAGGGGGGTATTTAGCCTGGGGAAGAAAAGTGAAGACATAACTGATTTTAAGTGTTTGGAGTGCTGTCACATGGAGGAGGGACTGCAACCCAGATGATGGAATCAGGAGGAATGTGTTGAAGTTGCAAAGAGGTCAGTTTAGTCTCAATGTTAAGGAAAAACTTCTTATAGTTTGAGCTGCACAAGAGTGGAATGGAACTCCTCTATGGGTGACAGATTCTCTCTCCTAGGAAGTCTTAATTAATTAATTAATTAATTAATTAATTTATTTTGAATATTTTCCCATAGTTACATATTTCATGTTCTTTCCCTCTCCCCTAAAACCCCTTAACCCCCCTTAGCTGATGCACAATTCCACTGGGTTTTACATGTACCAAGACCTAATTCCATATTATTGATAGTTGGACTAGAGTTATCGTTTAGTGTCTACATCCCCAATAATGTCCCCATCAGTCCATGTGTTCAAGCAGTTGTTTTTCTTCTGTGTTTCTCTTCCAACAGTTCTTCTAGGGAGTCTTTAAACAGAGGCTAGAGGACCCCTTGTCCAGTTTTTGTAGTGAGGAATCCTTTCTTGCTTAGGTTGGACTAGATGGCTATGAAGACCTCTTCTTACTCTCACATTCTGTGATTCTGATTCCATTTGCTTAGTAGCCCAATTTATAGTAGATTTGTATATCTATTTATGTATGTTATCTTTTCATTGTAGTGTTATGGGAAAAAGAGGCAACTATGGATCAGTGGTTAAGAGCCCTGGACCTAGAGTCAGGAAAACCAGAGTTCAAATCTTGCTTCAGACATTTTCCAGTTGTCTGATCCTGGGAAGGTCATTTAAATTCTTATTACCTGACAAAAGGTTCTACTGGAGAAGGAAATGACATACCACTCTGGTATTCTTGACAGAAAACCACATGGATGGCTATGCTCCATGAGGATACAGAATTGGATATGGCTGAATGACTAAATAACACAGTGGAAAAAGCCCTGGTTGTGGAGTCAGAGGACCTGGATTCATATTACCACTCTGATGTTTTTACTATCTATGTGACCATGAATATTACTTAAACTTCTTAAGACTTGGTTGTCCCATCTGTAAAATAATGGATTTGGATTAGGTGGCCTCTGAGGCCTTTCTAACCTTAGCTCTATGAACCTATGTCCTTATACTTCTTATACTTCATAGTCCCTATTAAAGACTGCTCTCTTCCCTTGTGAAAGATGGTTTTGTGGTGTTCTGCTTTGTATAAGGCCAAAAAATCCTAGTAGTTGAAGTGCCCAGCTTATTTGGGCTGTAACAGACTTAGTAATAGCTTGTTAATAAAAATCACTCTTCTACCAGTCTTGTTGACAGTAGCATTACCAAAAGAAGGGAAGCAGGGCAGTATAGAGATTATACTTTAGCTAATGTAATTTTTATTTTCTCCTCTAATCCTAGCCCTGTCCTTTGCAAACAAGAGGCTCACTTTACCCCATGAATGGAAGAAGTAATTTACATCCCAAAATTATGAGAAATTTGCCTGTCTCCATGAATTATCTCATTGGACCTAGTTTGGAAAAACAACTCAGAGAGGGGGATAGAGTGTGAGGTGTGCACAGGGCTAAATAAAGTTATCAAACCTGAGCATGGAGATTTGAGGAGGTCTCTTCAGGGGTAGTGAGTATAAGACACAGAATTCAAACCCAAATCTTCTGACTCCAAATTTCTTGTTTTTTCCTCTGTACCATTTATTGTTGTTCAGTCATATCTGATTCTATGTGACCTCACAGACTTTTGTCTTGTGAGGTTTCTTTGGCAAAGATACTGGAGTAGTTTGCTATTTCCTTCTCCATTTTGTTCCCATTTTATAGATGAGAAATTGAGACAAATAGGAGTTAAATGATTTGTACAGGGTCACAGAACTAGATCTGGAGCTGAATTGGAACTCAGATTTTCCTGGCTCTAAACCTGGTGCTCTATCCACTGTACCACCTAGCTGTCCCTTTGTACCATTTAGCCTCCTGTTAAGTTTCCTGTTGAATTTGTGATTAATTTTTTGGGGAATTAAAGAAGAAAACTTGTAAAAAGAGTCCAGGGAGGCCTGGTTATTTTTCCTGTCTTCCTTCTTGCTCTTAGTTTCCATAAACCTATCATATAGACCATTTCCCATTATTGCCTTTCATCAATTTCTCACCAAAGAACTAGGGCCATGGAGCTGATAATGAGCTGCTACTGTGCTGGGGTCCCCTGGGAACTGAGATGTGCCAAAATGTCTCCAAATATAAGTCATGATTTGTGACACTGCACAGAGGTGCCCCCAAACTGTCTGCTGAGATATGTTTGCAAATCCTCGGAGGGTGAGTGCACCTGACTCTACTCAGTGAAAACACACGTCAGTAGGGAGAGGGCAACAGGTCAATTTGTAGATGACCTCAAAATTTCTATTTAAATTTAGCCTTTCTGGCAATCTCTCCTAACCTAATGAAAGAGGAGTACTCTTCAGGGGACTTTAAACCCGGTTCATCTGTTCTCTCCATTGGTGACATTTAAAATAAAGGAGATTTTTTTTTTAATGATGACTAAGCTATCATTGAAACACATTGAGATAGTGTGACATAACACTTTCGAAATTGGCAAGAGAAAATTCAGCTTGTTGCATTTTATAGAGACTTTAACGATGTTTTTGAAATGGAAAGAAAATGAGAAGCCAACAAGAAGTTTAAGAAATATTCCCTATAAGAAAGATTGAGCTGGCCAGGTTTGACTTGTAAATGTTGTTTACTTTTGCAGTCTGAAGAAGTAATGGAAGCAATAAGAAAGTATTTCCTTAAGCTCCTCAGACTTCATTTCTAGGAAGTTTATGATTGGTACACACCTGACAAATAAATATACTTTACCTGTTAGTGGCTACCTGGTGGGAACCTAACGAATCAAGCATTTATTAAGCACCTATTCTGTCTCTTTCACTCTAAGTACCAGGTTCTGGGTTCCATTCCTCATATCATCACTACTTCTAAAATTGTCCCTTCGTAAGCTAATAGACTGAGAAATAGGTGATTTTAAAGTTCATCCAATCTATTCTTCTTATTTTAAAGAGAGAGAAATCAAGATTGAGGGAGTAACTTGCCCAAATGACTGGGAGGACTGGAATTCCAAAGCAACTTTTCTGATTCCAAATCCAGTATCATGTTTCATGGAACTGTCATCCCTTCTTTGTTTTTCTCTACTGTATTTCTGCCTTCATTATTTTATTCAAAAATTGTGAATACCCCAATTGTCCACTCATTGACTTTAATCAGTGTATAATAAGTCCTCAAGAATGGAAAACAGCTTACTTAGTACGGTTTAGCCAAACATAATTAGCCAAGGCGTGAGGAGGTATTTCAGAGCTGTTTTAATCTTCCTCTAATCAGTAATGATAGAGCATTTTTATATGAATATAGCTAGTTTTTATTTCTTCTTCTTAGAAATGTCTGTTCATATTCTTTGACCATTTATCACCTGGAGAATGATTCATATTCTTACAAATTTGCCTCAGTTCTTTATATGTTTGACAAATGAAGCCTTTATCAGAGAAAATTGCTCTAAATTTTGTTCCCAGTTTCCTGTTTTCCTCCTAATCTTGTTTGCATTGGTTTTGTTTTTGTAAAATCTTTTTAATCGGATGTATTCAAAATTACCCCCTTTACTTCCCATGATCTTCTCTTATCTTTTTTTTTTTGTTATAAATTATTCCCTTATCCATAGATCTGACAGGTAAAATCTTCTATTCTCCCCTAATTTGCTTATAATCTTTTTATTTATTTATATCTATCTATCTATCTATCTATAATTTGTCTATATAATTATACCTATATATAATTTGTATCTAAATTATGAGCCCATTTTGACATTATTTTGGTATGAAGTGTCAGATGTTGATGTACACCTAGTTTTTGCCAAATTTCTTTCTAGTTTTCCCCGTAAATTTTATCAAATAGTGAGATCTTATCCCAAAGCTTGGTTATTTGGGTTTATCAAACACTTGATTATTATGGTCATTTACTAATATGTACTGTATATTTAATCTTTTTCACTGATCTACCACTCTATTTTTTAGTCCATACAAATTCTTTTGATGATTAATACTTTGTAATATAGTTTGAGATCTAGACCACCTTCTTTCACATTTTTTCTCATTGATTCCCTTGATATTCATGACCTTTTGTTCTCCCAAATTAATTTTATTATTTTTTTTAGTTCTATAAAATAATTTTTGGTTAGTTTGATTGGTAGATTAGCTTATATTTTCTGAAGTTATTTTAAATGACATTTATCTTTCTATCTCCTTCTCCTGGACTTTGTTGGTAATATTGATGATGACTTATGTGGGATTATTTTATATCCTGCAACTCTGCTGAAGTTGTTAATTGCTTCAACTAGTTTTTCAGTTGATTCGTTAGGGTTCTCTAAGTATACATCATATCATTTGCAAGCAGTGATAGTTTTGTTTCCTCATTGTGTATTCTAATTCCTTCAATTTCCTTTTATTCTCTTATTGCTAAAGTTAGCATTTCTAGTTAAATATCAATAATTGTTGTGATAATGGGCATCTATGCTTTATCCCTTATCTTACTGGGAAGGCTTTTAGTTTATCTCCATCACAAATAACATTTTTAAGGAAATATTAGCCCTTATGTATTAAAAGAGCAGTGGATTTGGGTTCAGAAGTGCTGGTTTCCAAACCATACTTGATGTTTAAGATGGAGAGATTTGAACTCAAGGATAGTACTGTTAGATGGTACACATCAAAACCATATATGGAAAATATGTTCATGTCTGGGAAGCACAGGTTAGCAAGGACTTTGATAATCTGGGAAATTTCTAGTAGATTTTGAGGAGAATAGTGAAGTTTAATCTTGTTTTTATGAGAATTGTTTGAAGGAACTGGGGATGTTTAGCTTGGAGAAGTAGACTCATTTTCTAGGTAAGAGAGAAGTGGAATGATTGATCTCTTTAAGTATATGAAAGCCTATCATGTGACCAAGACAATGAATTTAATCTGTTTGGCCTATGGTGCAATATTGGGAAAAAAAGGTGGAAATTATTGTACCAAATATAGGTGGATGTACTGAAGATGAGAGGTAACATGGAGAACTAGCCATGAATGAAATGAACTGCTTCTGGAGGTATTGGATTTTCTCTCAGTGGAAGTCTTCAAGCAAATGCTTGGAAATTATTTGTTAGGAATATTGTAGAAGGGAATCTTTTGGACATCTTGCTTGGACTAGGTTACCACCAATATTTCTTCTAGATATGAAATTATGTGATGTGTGTGGCCCAGAGTAAATTGCTTAATCTCTCTGTCTCATTTTCTTCCTCTTAGAAATGGTGATGGAGAGAGGTGTTGGATTCAATTTTCAAGAATTTCTAAATCCTATCATTCTGTGCTTAAAATATCTAAGGCCACAGTTTTGTCAGCACCATGGCCAGGGTCCTGCTTGGAAGTTTAGCAGCTTTCCTTGGAAGATCTAGACCTAGATTTACAGATTATTAAGGATTGAAAGACCTTTAAAAATATCTTAGTCCTAGCCTGTTGCTTTACAAGTGAGGAAACCAAGGCTTAAGGAGATATAATTTCTTGCCCAACATCACAGAGCTGGGATTAGCACCACAATCTTTTAGTACCTGATTCTGTGCTTTTTCTACCTTTGCTGCCATGCAAGAAAACCCCTACCTTCTTCTAACTCTCTGGAACCTTCAGGAGTTCCACTTTGGCTTGCATAGATGTTATTAAGACTAGGGCAAAGAAAGTCATAACTTTCGAAGTTTGAGATCCAGAGTCAAATAACGACTTGTGGCTGTAAGTTTCAGAGAGATGAACTTCAGTTTGAGATAAGAAAAATGTTTTTAACTGTTATAGCTATCTCTAAAATGGGATATCTTAGGAAGTAATAATTATAATTGCATGTATAGAGACATTTAAAGTTTGCAAATTCCTCTGCATGTTTTCTTTAATTTTTACCTCATATCATTGGGGATTTTCTGTCATAGTCTTAATGATCACTTGCTGGGGATATTGTAGAAGGAATTCCTAGTCAGGTAGTCTCTCTGAGGTTTTTCCAAATCTGAGATTTTATGATCTTAGAATAAGTTTTCTAATAGAAACTATGTTCTCCATAAGGATTAAGTTTCCAGATCAGACCACAGAAGTCTGCTTAATTTCAAATGCAACTGGACTCCAATTACTATGTATAACTCCAATTTATATGTATAACATTGATCTAATATAGAAAAATACAACATGAGGGGCAGCTGGGTAGCTCAGTGAATTGAGAATCAGGCCTAGAGATGGGAGGTCCTAGGTTCAAATCTGGCCTCAGACACTTCCTAGCTGTGTGACCCTGGGAAAGTCACTTAGCCCCCATTGCCTAGCCCTTACCACTCTTCTGCCTTAGAACCAATATAGAGTATTGATTCTAAGGTGGAAGGTAAGGATTTAAAAAAAAAAGAAAATACAATATGATTCTGAGCAATTAATAATAGAATCTGAAGGTTTGAAGGTGCCTTAGTGACCATATTGGTAACTTATCCTTAGATAACTAGGTGGCACAGTGAGTAGTGTTGGATTAGTGTTAGGACGATCTGTGTTCAAATTTGGCCCAAGCCACCTACTAGCTATGGGCTAGGGACTGGGCAAGAGACTTAACTTCCCTCAGTTTCAGTATTCTTATCTGTAAAATAGGAATTATGATAGTCCCTATCTGCAAAGATTGTTGTAAGGATAAAATTATTTGTAAAATGCTAGCTATTATTTATATTGTAAAGGAATCTCTACTATCATACATCAGACATATCTTCTAGCTTCTCCTTGAAGACCACCAAGGAGGGGAAATAACCATCTCTCGAGGAGGCCCTTTCTACTTTCAGATAGCTCTAATTGTTAGAAGATATTTTCCTGTCAGTAAATCTATATTGTCCTCTTGGCAACTTCCACACTTTTCTTCTGGTTTTGTCCTATGGGACCAAACAGAACAAGGGTAATCTATCTTATACTATTCAGATGACTATTCAGATACTCGAAGACATCTAATAGTTACCCCATGAATCTTCTCTTCTCCAAACTATGCATCCCTGGTTCTCTGAAATGATTCCAAACTCTTCTCTATTGTTGTTTTGTTCCTTTGGACTCACAACACCTTTTTGAAATTCTTTTAATTTACTTAGGATAAAACTATTGAAGTTCCTTTTTATGTAGATGGGAAGAATTGGTCCAGCAGCTTTCTATGTTTTAAGTCCTGGTTTTGCTGCCTGATTTTGAGCATGTTGCTTTATCTCTTTGAGCCTCAGTTTTTCATCTGTATAAAATAGACTCATACTTCTGCTCCTTAATTCATGAAGTTGTCAAGAGGTAAGTATCACATGCTTTCATAAAGTGCTAAAGTAGTGTGATCTTATCTCTTTATGTAGTCATAATTATATAAAACTAACTGGTGCTAACTCAGTATAACTAACTGGCTCTATAAGTGTAACTATCACAGTTCAGTTGTGTTATGTGATAAACAAATAGGCTTTTTATGGACTATATCCAGTTGAGTAACTGAGTTCTTTTGTAACCAGTATTCATGTTAATTTCTAGGCCTTTATTAAAATCCATCACACTCCTGGCCCAGTGACTTCTATTTAAATATCAGAGTTACTGAAAGTGAAATATAAAAACAAAAAAAGGAAAAAAAAAGAAAATCCATGTGTAGACATAAAAAGGAAAAAAAAAACAGTATCAAGATGCTAAGTCTTCTTTGTGCACTTATTGAAACAAGGAAGAAAATACCTAAATTCAGAGAACTAGTCAAATTAGGTTTTTGTTTTTGTTTCTATACTAGAAAATACTCAGAGCTAAAACATGGTTTTCTTTAGGGATTCTGATGTTCCCACTGAGTCCTTTAAATGTAAACAGAAAGCTCAGAATTGTTTAGTTAACACAATACTTTCATTTTTTTCTGTTCACAATGCTTGCCTATATTTTTCTAGTTAAGTGAAGTTTTTTATACTATTTTATCTCTCTCAGGACATTCGGTATGCTTTCCTTTTTAACCTTTTTCTTGTTATGGTTTGTTTCAGAGGCCATTTTGGTTCTCCTTGGATGTCTTTATACTCTGGTCAAGATTTCATAGAGTTCTCATAGCACTGACTATTCAAGGCCGGATGTGGACTTTAAGATTCTTTCAGGCTCAGTTATGCTGATGGATGAGAGTTTACCCCTCTAATTGGACTCTTATACTCTTCCTGTGACCTTGAATGTTTACGATTTCTCCAGTATGGAGATTTCTCTGCCAATTTTAAGTTGGTTAACTAGGTCTGAAATGGCAATTTGTTTTCATGAGACATTATCAATCAATGTATCTGCTAATTTGAAAAAACAGAAGTGGATAATTCCTTGATGAAAGGTTCCTTTTCTAATGTGCTTTCCCCAAAGAGAGAGAATTTTTTTCTAGTTAAAACTACTGACTCATTGGGGAAAAATTATTTTAGGACTGTAAAAGTAAGCTACATAATTCAGTTTAGTTTGATTTGTAGAGATTGATAAACAATATTTGACTCACTTGATACAATCTTCATGTAATAGTAAAATATTCAACAAAATAACTAAGTATAAGTATGTATGTTTTATGCATTTAAAATATATTCATGTTCAAAATTCTCTATTATGACTAGAGGCAACTAGATAGCACAGTAGACAGAGTACTTGTAGTCATAAAGACGCCTCTTCCTGAGTTCAAATCTGGCCTCAGACATTTACTAACTGTGTACCCTGGTCAAGTTACTTAATCTAATTTGCCTCAGTTTCCTCATCTATAAAAAGAGCTGGAGAAGGAAATGGCATATTCTTTGAGTAGCTTTGCCAAGAAAACTCCATATGGGGTCACAAAGAGTCAGTCATGACTGAAAATGATGGAACAACAACAAACTTATGACTTGTCAAAGAAGAAAGGTATATGTGTGGGAGTAGGTAGGAGGCTCAGTGGATAGAAAGCCAGGACTAGATATGGGAGGTCTTACGTTTAAATCTGACCTCAAAGACTTCTTGTGTGATCCTGGGCAAGTCATTTATCCTCACTTGCCTAGGCTTTACTGCTACATTACCTTGGAAACAATACTAAGTAACAATTCCAAGACAGAATGTAAGGGTTTTTGTTTTGTTTTGTTTTTAAAGAAGAAAAGCCTTTTGGAATGGTTGGAGGGAAAAAATAAGAAAATGAAGAAAGATCTGTTGGAGAGATTGCAGGGAAAAATAAGAAACAAAGATAGAAGGAATCAGAAATCAGTGAAGAAGCACATATTGTATAATATACTATGACCTGTGCTAAGTGTTAGAGATGCAAAAAATAATTTTGAAACAGTTTTTGTCCTCAGTGGACTTCAATTCTAACAGGAAAGAAAATATGTAAATTTCTACCAAATTAACAAAAGCAGTTTGGAGAGGAAGTGCCAGTAGCACCTGGGGGAATCGCATAGATAGATGTCTTTTGGGATAGAGCAGATGGTTTCTTGGACTGAGTATTCAAGAAAACCAGAGATTAGTGAGGAAGCTGTGCATTCTGAGCATGGAGAGTAGCTAATACAAAGGCAGGAGGTGGACTGATGTGTCTGCAAGACTGTATACAGGCCATGTGCAAAGAAAGAAATCAAGAATAAGAAGACTTAAAAAGATGGTTTGGGAAGAGATTTAAATGCCAAACAGGACAATGTATGTTTGTTCCTATAGGTAATAAGAAGTAATTGGAATTTATTGATTTGGGAAGCTGGTGACATGATCAGACCTGCACTTTAAGAAAATTGCTTTGATGATGGATGGGAGATGGATTAGAGTGGGGAGAGACTTTAGTTAGGAAGACCAATTAGAAGCCTCTTGCAAGTCTGGGTGAAGGGTCAGGATGTCCTCAAGTAGAATAGTGGTTGTGTTAGTGGGTAGGGAAATGTGTGAAGAAGGTGGTGGGAAGAAAGAAACAAGATTTGGCAAATGATTAGATATGAGTGAAAAATTTAGAATGATACTGAGGTTGCTTATGATAGTAATAAGGATAAGATCAAAGAGGTAGGTTGGAGAATTATTTACTCTGTTTTGAACACATTGAATTAAAGATGCTTAGGAGATATCCAGCTGGAAATGTTCAATATCCAGAATATATATATATATATATATATATATATATATATATA
>NC_058131.1:345009935-345019798 GCF_016433145.1 Gracilinanus agilis | reverse complement strand
CTTTCTTTCTTTCTTTCTTTCTTTCGCAAGGAGAAGGGTTACTATTTCTTGTGAGATGAGGGTGAAGGAGATAATAGTGTGGAGAGATGACTGAGTGATGTGAATGGAGGAGGGGAGAAAAGAGGAAGTTCTTGGTGAACAATTTTCATTGTTTTGGTGAAATATGGGGTGCGATTTTCATCTGAGAGGGTAGAGGGAGGAAGGAGAAAGAAAAGACAATGAGGTAAGTAGGATAGTGAATTAATTATGTAGGTGTAATATAAATTTGTAGTCATTCCAATTAGCATGTTTCTATGCTTTTCTCCTGTTCTTTTTAGGAGCTCATGAATAAGAAGAGTGAAGAAGGTAATGGTGGGAGTAAGCTGGAGTTAAGTTGAATTAGTGATACGATAAAGGGGCAATGAAGAAAAGTATAGCTAGTGTAAGGCTAATGGCCTAGGAAAGAACTGATGAGTGGAGAGAATGGAGTTCATGGTGAACATGAAGGACAAGATTAAGGGTTATAAAGCAGAGGGAAAGATGGAATGAGAAAAGGTTATGCTCAAATAAAGGAATTTCAGAGTTCATGAACGTGGAATGAAAGCACTGATAGATGATGGCAAGATAAAAGGTATAACCATCTCTGGACATAGTTGAGGTGTAATGGAGAGTAGGTCATTGGAATTATTATTAGGCTGAGGAATTGAGAAGTCTGAATATTTGTGGGAGATTCAACAGGTATCTTGAGGGTCCCCTAGTATGAGAGCAGGAGTAGAAGCCTAATTATGAGTTGGCATTGAATCCATTAAGGAAAGAGACAGCCCATTTGGGTTTGCCAAGGTTTGCATGAAGACAAAGGCAACATTGCTCAGATTTTGGATGGCTTTGAATTCCAGACACAGCGGTTTGTGCTTTAGCTTAGTGACAATGGAGAATTATTAAGGATTTTTGAGTTAAGGAAGAACATCACATCTGAAGTGAAATGTTACTTACTGAAGCATGAACTCATCTGACAACTTCCCTAAACAAATGATAACTTCTGCAGATACATCTTCAGTTATGGGGAACTCACTGCCTCTTCTTGCAGAACTTTCTCTTGTTGGATAACATAAGGAAGCTTAACTTTATAATGAACTAAAATCTGCTTCCCTTTCCTTTGTATCCTGTGGGATTAGCATGTGCCAAGTGCCCTTTTGCTCTGATTTTATCATCACAGATTGTGTTCTCTCTGAGAGGTTTCACTTAGACTGAATGGTAGAAAAAATATTTAAGAGCAAATGATGAAATGCAGGTTTGGGTTCAACAGACTTCCCTTGTTTTCAAATCTACTGAAAGTTGAAATTGAAAGCGGAGTCTGTGTGCCAGACTCATCAGGGCCTTCTAGGGAGCAGCAGCTGTGAACTTGACAGACCTGTGTTTCATGAGCTTTCCCTGAAGTGTTCTAATAGCGTTGAACATCTGTGGCCTACTCCAGGTTGCCAAGTCCTTACAAACCCACGAAGTGAGTGTGTATCAATGAGATTGCCTGCTACGTTGGGTCCCAGCTTGAAGAAGGGATAGTCAACATGACATAGCATCCAGACTGTTTGGAGGAGTGGTGGTGAACTGGAGGTCAGGAATCATGGAACCTAATCTGATCTTGGCTTCTGACTTGCTGAATGATGGTCTACAGGTTCCTTTCTCTCTTTACAGGAAGGGCATTGGACTAATAATAATCTACATTTATATAAAACTTTAAAGCTTACAAAGTACTTCCCTTACCACAGAGTCAATTAGTAATAGTAGTACCCCTATTGTGTAGAAGAGGAAAGGCTCAGTGCAGTTAAATGACTTACTCACGTTTTACCAGTGAGTAGCTATTAGGTTAGAACTGGAACTCGGGTCCTCTTAATTCCCAAATCCAGTGGTCTTTCTTCTACATTATGGGTAATCCCTGAATGATTTTGAAGTGCTCTTTCAGTGTAAATTTTTGAAAATATTCTACATTGGAATTTGTAATTATGTTCCCAATGTTTTCTTTAAAAAGTAACTAAAATTATCAGATTATAGGATGTAGACCCCCTTTCCCTATCTAGAAACTGAGACAAAAGAGAGGAAATAAATATTTAAGAGTCCTTAGTGAACATAGTAATGGGCAGTACCTTAGGCCATTGATTTTTTTTGTCCAATTACATTAATTTTTTCCCCCGACATTTTCTTACATTCTCATCTCCTTTTAAAAATTAATTAAATATTTTTTCCAGTTTCGCATAGAAACAATTTTTGACAATTATTTTCTGACATTTAAGACTTATATTTTCTTCCTCCCAACCCCCACCCCCTTTCCAAGTCAATAAATAGTTTGATATAGGTTATACCAGTGTTTTCATGTAATATCTATTTCCATATTGATCATGCTATGATACACATATCATACATATAATAAAAAGGGAATAAAGTGAAAGATGGCATATTGTGATCTGCACTCCAAGGTCCCTCTTTGGCTGTGGTTAACATTTTTCATCATGAATACCTTGTGATTATGTTGGAAACTTGTCTTCCTGATAATAGTTTAGTCCTTAGGAATTGATCATTGTATAATATTTATATTACTGTATAAATTGTACACTTGGTTCTGCTCACTTCATTTTCATCAGTTCATATAAGTTTCTCCAGGTTTTTCTGAGCTCATCCTACATCATTTCTTATGGCACAATAGAATTCCATTATAACTATATACTACAATTTGTTCATCTATTCACCAAGTGATAGAAAACCCCTCAGTTTCCAATTCTTTGCCACTACACAAAGAGCTGATACAAATAATTTTGAACAGGTAGGTCCTTTCCCCTCATCTCTGATCTCTTTGTGATACAGATCTAGTAGTGGTATTCCTGGGTCAAAAGATATGTTCAGTTTTATGGCACTTTGAGCATAGTTCCATATTGCTCTACAGAATGGTTATATCTGTTCACAGTTCCATCAACAGTTTATTAATGTCCCAATTTTATCACACCCCCTCCAACATTTATCAGTTTACTTTTTTGATCATTTTTGCGAATCTGATAGGTATAAAGTGGTATCTCAGAATTGTTTTAATTTGCATTTCTCTAATCGCTAGTTATTTGGAGCATTTTTCATATGACTATAGATTTAATTTCTTCCTCTGAGAACTGTTCATATCCTTTTACCATTTTCAATTGGAAAATGCTTTTTATTCTTATAAATTTGACTTAGTTCTCTATAGATTTAAGAAATGAGGCCTTTGTTGGAGACACTTGCTATAAAATTTTTTCCCCAAATTTATTGTTTCCCTTCTAATCTTGGTTGCATTGGGTTTATTTGTACAAAACCCTTTAAAATGTAATGTAATCAAAATTATCCATTTCATTTTTTGTTATGTTCTTTTTGTCTTGTTTGACTTTTACTTATCCATAAGTTTGACAGGTAAAATATTCCACGTTGCTCTAATTTGTTTATGGTGCCACCCTTTATTTCTAGATCAAGTATCTATTTTGACTTTATCCTGGTATATAAAGTAAGATGTTGCTCTATGCCATACAGTTTTCCAGTTTTCCTAGTAGTTTTTTTTTTCTTTCCCCAAAAACTTGGTACTTTTGATTTATTAAACACTAAGTTCCTATGGATATTAATTGCTTTGTGTTGATTACCTAATCTATTCTATTGATCCACGATTCTATTTCTTAGTTCCAGATTGTTTTGATAGTTACAACTTTATAGTATATACTTTGAAATCTGTCATATGGTTATGCTTCCTTTCTTCATATTTTTTCATTGATTGCAATTATTTTCCTAGCCTATTTTGTTCTTTCAAATACATTTTATTGTTATTTTTTCTAGTTCTGTGAAATAATTTTGGGTACTTAGATTGGTATGTTTAGGCCACTGATTGAAAGTATTGTTCCTATTTCTATAGCCCTTTAAGATTGTTAGATGGCTTTTCCTCATTGCAACTCTGTTTGGATAGATGGTATGAGATTATTATTCCTTTAGTAAATAATATTTGACAAATAGAAAACCTTGAAGCTTAGAGAATTTAAATGACCTTTTATAATAGCTACTTAGTCTTGGGAGTCGAGTCTTGAACCTTGTTTGGTATGGAACCCTAGTCTGATTGTCAAGTTTAATATTCTTTCTGATTTTTTGGGGAGGGGGCAAAAGTTGATCCAGTTCTTTGTTTCTTTGGCATAAGGAACTCCTAGTAAAGGACCCCAATCCTTCCCAATATAAATGTGTAACTTCTCTTAAAGAATTGCCCTGACCAGTTAGAGTCTAAATGACTTGCAGATCACAACAGCAAGTATGGTAGGAGCAGGAACTTGAACTCAGATTTTCCTGACTATTAAATCAGTAATCTTTCCACTCAGACATGCTGATTCTTTCTGATTACTTTTTTTAAGTGGTGATTCACATGTATACAGGGCACCATGATATGTTGTTGGTCAGAACAGAAGGTTGGGACTGTTTGGGTGTGAAGTCTGTATTTGGAAATATTCAGCTAAAGAAATGAACAAAGACATGTTGGGTATTAGGGAAGATCAAGAGACAAGTAAAATAGAGTTACCACCTTCAAGGAATGTAATTATGACAATTGACTTATCATGTGTCATCTCACTTTATCCTCTCCTGTAAAATGGGGAGTACATTTTTCTTTTTCTTTTTCCAGATCAGAAACTTAAATGTTAGAGATGTCAACTTATAAATAGGGAATGCAGCCCCTGAACCTAGATCTTCTGACTCAAAGTTTCTGACTCTTTCCTGTTTACCATATTGTGTATCAAACAGTATAGGACCGTCTTCCTTGGAAAGGATTAAGAACCCCAATTCCAGACTCTTCTTTAGTCTTCTATCTTCTCCCTCTACCCTATGACTGTGTAGAGTAAGACACTTTTAAAAATATGCAAATAATATATTTCATGTTATTCTAGAGTCATCTGGAAATTCATAACATTTCTTCAGGAGTAAGTTTCATTCTAAAATAGGCATGGCAGAAGTATGTGCAGCAATGATCTCTTTTTAGTGTCTTTCTTACTCTTAGCCTTCTGGCAGCTTCCATGAGTTGGTTGCTTGGGCAGGTCCCTGGTGTTGAAGGCCTCCTTGGAACTGACCTGGCTTCTGCCCAAAGACAGGGTTATTGGTTTAATTCCAGATGGCATCCCAAGGGGGAGCTTGTCTCCTTCACCTTCTATTTTCCCTTGACACTCAGTGAGTGATAGTTTTAATAACGTAAAGCATTTAAGCGATATGGTGATAGGTATTTTATGCCAGAGACAAAAGCATATAATGCAGATTCTATGCACATATTCTTTTAGAAGGAAAAAGCTTTTGCTATGTGGAGGTAGTATGGTACAATAGAAAGCACATTGGGTCTAGAGATAGATGAATCAAATTTAATTCCAGTAATTTAGTTCAATGTACATTTGTTATGCACCTGTGCTGATGTAATCAAGGCCAGAAGAAGAGGGGACTTATAAAGGAAGATACTGTCTTCACCATTAGCTGTTCCAGAGAGAGAATCATGGGGAGAGATTATCTAATAATCTCTACTTGGGATTCTTCAGTTATTTAAGAAATATTGATTAAGGATCTACTATGAATTTTTAAAAAAAGAAACAAAAAAGAAACAATCCCTCTTCTAGAAGAGCTTACATTCTAATGAGTGCTACAGTAATTACATTAATAACCTCATCATAATAGTATTAGCTAGCATTTGTGTAGTACCCTAGGATTTTCAAGGAGTTTTAAAAATATTTTATTCTTAAAGCAACTTTGAAAAGTAGGTCTTAGAGAAGAGGAAACCGAGGTTGAGGTTAAGTGTCTTGCCCAGAATCACACAGCTAGTAAATGTCTGAAGCTGAATTTGGATCCAGGTATTCCTGACTATGTCCAATACTCTATCCACTGTACCACCTTGTAGTCTTGAGTATATATTCATATTATATATGGAATGATCATAAAGACAATAAAGATGAAAGCAAAGTAATTGAGGAAGGAGGCCAGTCCCAGCAATTTGGGGAATCAGAAAAGGCTTTGTCCCTAAGGTGGTAAAGCTTCAAGGAGGCAGAGGTGCTAAAGGGGTGCATTCCAGAGTTGGGGGGAATAATGATCAGAACAAATGAAAGAAAGGGAGTGCCACATTGAAGAAACAGAAATAAGGCCAGTTTGTTGGGATGTGCAGGAGGGGAATAATATATAGTATGAGGGGGCTGGAAAGATTGGTTTGAGCTAGATTGTCAAAAGCTTTAGAAGCTATATGGAGGAGTTTATATTTTATCCTAGAGATAATCTTCTACCATCTTTTACTGATGCAGACACACCCCAAATATGATGAAAGGCAGGACTCTCAGGATTTTATAGGTTTTGGCTAATAGAGTCTCCACAGAGTTGAATCCCACAAAATGAAGTAAGAAATTTGATAGAGAAGGGTTTAATGGAAACTCTCATGCATGTGACTCTAGGGGGAATTCTTAGCTCAGTGACAACCCTACTAACCCCATGTAAATTGAAAGCTATCAAACACATGGACCATTAGGGGAAATTCTTAGCTCAATATAAGCCTACAGGTCTATCAAAATGACTCCTATATAATAAAAATAGGATGTTTAACAAAATAATTATTTCTGAAAGGAGGATGGCAATGGATTGCCAACCAATATCTTTCCTAAGCTTGGTTCATTGGAGAAAAGTAGAATGGCCATGGGCTGCTTCTTGGCCTGCTAAGGAAAGAGGAAGAACAGAACAGATAGAATTCTATTATTTTGTCCCTTAAAGAAGGGGAAGGAGACAGGATGAGAGATCAAGGAACAAAAGCTTCTGCTCTTTTACTCTGAATGGAAACTAGTTGTCAGTTAATTAAGACATTGCTGAAAATGTTTAGGCACACAGGCTTGTGACATTGGGGATAAAGATAGGAAATGACACTCCTCTTGAACTATAAGACAAAGCAGATTTGAGAAATATGAAGAAAATTCTATAATAAGTTTGAGTTTTGAACTCTTGAGTTCAAGATCTTACTCTGCCACCTCTAATCTAGGTACTTTTTTTTTCCTCATGTAACTTTAGGTAAGTCAATTTATATCTGAATCTCTTAACACTCTTCTGCTTTGGAATTAATACTTAGTATTGATTCTTAGAAAGAAAGTAAGGGTTTAAAATTTTTTTAATCTAAGGCTTAGTTTCATCATCTGTAAAATGGGAACAGTAATAAATGACTTATTACTACTACTACAGGGTTTTTATGAGGATCAAATAGGAACTTATATATGTATATTGTAACCTCAAAGAATAATTGAAATTTGAGAGCCAGCAATACATCAGGAGCTTCAGTTAAAGGAGAGAAAACTTCCTATTATACTCACTTTAAAATATATATTTTAGTTCTTCTGAAGAGTCCACTTCTTGTCTCTTTGCTTTTGCACTGGCTTTTTTGAATGCCTAAAATGCCCTTCCTTTTCTCCATCCCTCTTGACATTGCTGACTTCAGATTTGTCATTTGAACCTTCCCTTTTAGGACTTCCTTTCTTCTACTTTGTACGTATCTAGGTCAGATTTCAAATTTAAGCTTGCTGAGGTCAGAGATGGGTTTTGTTTTTTGCTTTGTAACCCCAGATCTTAGCTCACTGCCTAGGATATAGTAGGTACTTAATAAATATTTGTTGATTGATGCATCTTGTATGTAATATCTTCCCCATTGAGAAACAAGTTTCCTAAGGGCAGGGACTTAAACTTTTTAAAAATATTTTTTCCTTTCATTGTATTCCTAGCAGTTGGCACAGTGCCTGGCACAGAGTAAGCTTAATGAATGCTTGTTAATTGATTGTCCAAATCTTTTAAAAGCTCTGCAGTTTTATGGATATAGATCCTTTTTTCATTGACACATACATATCAGAGCTACTCCATACCTTAACATATAGTATAAACAAATTATTGTGGCCAAAAATATCTACTACTGTTGTCTAGCCTGCTAGTAGTTGTCTTTTCAGTTCCAATGGTGTGACCTTAGGTGACATATATAAAGTTCATCCCTGAATCTGGGTACTCCATACTTTTATAGACTGGTAAAATGTTCTAGAGCATATAATCTGCTGGAATGCCCTTTAAAAACTAATCACATTTATTTACTAGTGAAGCATCAGAGGAGAACTTTCATTGAGATGTGAGGGAAGCATATGTTTTCATGTAATCATGGAGCTTCTCTCTCTCTCTCTCTCTCTCTCTCTCTCTCTCTCTCTCTCTCTCTCTCTCTCTCTTTCTCTCTCTCTCTGTCACACACACACACACACACACACACACACACACACACACACACACACACACACACACTTCAGCGATTAGTTCAATTCCTTAGTTTTTCAGAGGAGGAAACAAGCTCTGAGAAGTGACTTGTTCCCCTAGAGACTTAGAGGTAGCTGTAGGATGTGAATACTTATCACTTGGCTTTGAGTCCAAGGTTCTTTACATCATATTAGACTTTTTTCCCAGATTAAATTGCAAATTAAATTTGGTAACATACAAAGTGGTTAATATGCACTTTTGTTAGAGGATACATAGAATAATACAGTAAGCTGAACTATATATAATTAGAACAAAAATGGCAATCCAGTGAACTTGTTCCTAAGCTCTAGCTTTCTGCTTAATTTAAAGCAATATTTGATAGAAGAAAATTCTATTACCATGAAGTTATTTGCTCTGCCCCCTAAAGAATGTTGTCACATTTACAATAATCTAATAAAGTATAATCTCAGTTTTAGAGTCCTTAGCAATTGAGTCATTTTGAAGAGCTTAAAAAAGAGAAAAAACCTCTTTAAAGACCTTAAAAGAGGGAAAAAACTCTTTTAAAATCCACATTTTATAAAATTTAAAACATTTTAAAGGAAAATCTTTCTGTAAAGGGTAATAATGCCTAACCTAATACAGAATATTATTTGACTTTCACACAGGTATTAGATAATAGAACTGAAATTCAAACCCAGGTCCTCTGATTCCAAATCCAATATTCTTTCTCTGACATTGGATTGCCTCCTTTTAAACTGTAGGTGAGGAAGAATTTGTAGCAAATGAAAAACACAAGTTTTAGCTTGGTGCTGAATCAATGAGGAGGAGCTGGATAAGTCACTCCCAATGTTTATTAATTATCTATTGTGGACCAAGCTATATGGTGGGGGCTGAAAGCAAAGAGAGCAATGAAATAGTCACTTTCTTCATGGAGCTTATTACCCTCCACTTCAATTGTACTGGAAGAAACCTCTCAATGTTGTACTCAACATTGCCATTTCTAAGAAGATATATGTTGGGCCAAAGGACTCTTTGGGGCCAGCATTCTTAACCTTTTTGTACATGTTTCCTTTGAAAGTCTGCTGCAATCTCTGGACCATTTCTCAAAATGTATAAAATATGTAGGATTTAAAAAAATTAAATGCATAAAATACATGAGGTTACAAAGGAAAATATATATTGAAATTTAGTTATTAAAATATTTAAAGAAACACAATCATAGATCCTTGCTTTGGGAACTTATATTTCTGGTGCTCAGTGATTAATAAGTCTAGTCTAGAATGTTAAAAAAAACTTTGGAGACATTTGGCAAATTAGTCTTCAAGAAGGAAAGAAATTAAACTTAACCACGGTTCTACTATTGCCAAGGATATCATCTCAGGAGGAAACAATGACTAGTTCAGTGTCTTGTCTTTTAGTCTCTTAAAGCATACTTTATAAAAACCCTAATATCTTTCAAGTATAATGCAGAAGAAACTGCATGATGTTCTGCCATAACTATTTCAGTCCCAGCCAACTGGGACTTTGATAGCAGAATTAGGGCTTATTATACTGGTGTGTGTTTGGTTTCCTGTCTAATTCTGTGATTCTGTGATTCTCTTGAGACTGTC
>NC_058131.1:344869107-345006935 GCF_016433145.1 Gracilinanus agilis | reverse complement strand
GAATATATATATATATAATATAATATATATATATATGTATTATATAATGTCACCTCTCCCAGAGACCACATCCTGTGCCCCTCCCAACACTGAGCTCCAGGTATGCCCCCCCCAAGCTAATACAGGAGAGAGAGGAAGTGCTCCCATTGGGCTGGACTGAGTGGCAGGGAATGTGAAAAAATGTCATCAGGCACTGTGGAGAGGGGGAAGGGAACAGCTTCACCAGAGTCCCTCTGCCTTTCTAATAAAGAACTTTTGGTGGGGTTGGGTGGCCTCATGTCCACAGAGAATGCTCTATGTGCCATCTTTGGCACCTGTGCCATAGGTTCGCCATCACTGACCTACAATGTAGTGCTCAATGTAGGACACTGTTTGCCCATGCACTGAATGACCCCAGATGTTTAAGCTTTGGGAGTTCATTTTTAAAAATAGCTTTCTTTTCTTTTGTTTCCATTTCAAGCTATGACTGTCATTTCTTACTGCTCTGGGTAGTTATCCCTTTCCACTTTTTCTAAATTGCTGTATAGCAATTTCTGAATTACGTGAGGTTGTTGGAAAATGGAGCTCTTATAATAAGTGATCATATCAATGGAATGATGAGTAGAAAAGGTTATAAGATGGCAAAGCCATTTGATAGGTGAGCTTTTTTCTTTTTGAGCAGTGCTTCAGATAGATGAAGTTATTAGAGGAGCTCCAGAAAGATGAGATTATTAGGTAGTGGAGTTCTAGATAATTGAGTTCCCAATAGACAACCCTGTCAGTAAACAGAGCTTTGGGTAGGCAATATTGCAGGATGGAGTTCCAAATGCACATTAGTTTTGGAAGGTAGAATTCCAGAAAGATGAATCTGTCATCAGAATTCCAAGAATAGTAGAATTCAGAATAGGTGAGGTATCACAGCATTTTCATTATTTTTATTTCCTGTGAAGCCTATTCTAATCCAGCATTTGTAAATCATAAGTATAAATTTCTAAAGGTCCATAGCCCTTCTTTTCCTAATTAATGTGGAGATGAAGAGAGGTCCTGTCTTTGTGCCAGTCTATGGCAATGAACTCAAGAAGGTCAGGGGCAAATAACTAGTGGTGCTTTGGTTCCACAGAACACTCATTCCCTGCTTCTCAATTCCAGTGGGGAGATTTGGAATCCAGAGGCTGATTGTGGTCTGTGCCGTTGCCTGAAAAACATCTCCAGGAAAGCAGCCAGCCTGGTTCAGCTCAATGAGCTAATCTAAGAACAGAGGGGTTTGTTGGAATCCTGAGCCAAAAGCTCCACAGAACATCATGGGCTCTTTGAATACTTAGAAACGCCTTATGGGACAGCTGCAGAGGGTTAGTAGGGTAGGAGGAGGGTGAGAAGAAAGGGAGCCGTGGCACCTGCACTCTTTTATTGCAAAAGGCTATGCTGAAATGTGACATTGGATCCACTGAGCACACCTCTTCCTCTGGGGTCGAATACCTGATTCTTCTGGCTCAACTTCTGGCTCCATTCCCCATTTTCTAGCAAAATAGTTTCATGTTTGCAGTGATATAATGCTATCTTTTCAATATTCATTTGCTTTAAGGTAACATTTCTTATTTGTTAAGGGGATTATAATCTTTTCTATTTTTTTCTTCCATTAGTATAAGAACTTAAGATCGGAAGGAACATCAGAAATTATCTGCTTTTGATTCATAGACTCCATCTTCTACATTCTTGGGAAGTGGTCGTTTTAGCCTCTGCCACGAACATTTAATGGAGATGAGGAGCTCTATCTTTTGTGGCAGTTCATTTTACATTTGCATAGTGCTGTTAGCAAGTTTTTCATTATATTGAAATAAAATGTGCTTCTTGTAACTTTTGACCACTGGTCCTAGTTTAGCCCCCTGGGCTCAAGCAAAATAAATCTAATTCCTCTTTCACATGAAACCCAATTATTTGGAAACAGTGTTCATGACTCAGTCTCCCTCTTCAACTAAGTCTTTTTAAGTCGAAGCTAAGCATTGCTAGTTCCTTTATCCAAACTTCATGGTTTCCATTTCCCATAAGTGACCCAAATTACTTGACTCTTGTTGGGAATTTAAGCTGATTCTTCATTATGGGCATTATTTAACCCAGACTGCTTTAATTTTTAAGATCTCTGACTTTCTTTTTAAAAAATATTTTGTTTTTTTCCAATAATGTGTAAAAACAATTTGTAACATTCATTTAAAAAATTTTGACTTCCAAATTCTCTCTCTCTACCCTCCTTGAAAAGACAAGCAATTTGATAAAGATTATTCATGTACGGTTATACAAATGATATTTCCATATTAGTCATATTGTGAAAGAAAACACAGATTAAACCCCCTCCCCCAGAAAAATAAAGTAAAAAAAAGTATGCTTTGATCTGCGTTCAGACCCTATCAATGACATTTTCCATCATAAGCCCTTCACAATTGTCTTGGATCATTATATTGCTGAGAATAGCTAAGTCATTCATAGTTAATTATTGTACAATATTGCTGTTGCTGTGTATAAGATTTCCTGGTTCTGCTCTCTTCACTGTGCATCAGTTCATGTAATTATACCTGTGACTTTCTGGGAGCAGGATATCATCATAATGGGATCCTTGATTTGGAGCAAGGTACTTTGGAGAACAGATAGTCCATTTCCCTCCTATTTTACAGATGAGGAAATTGAGGCCCGGGGAAGTTAATTCATTTGTCCAGGATCATTCAGGTATTATACATAAGAGGTAGGCCATTTAGTCCAAACCCTTTATTTTATAGTTGAGGAAACTGGGTCCAGGGAGTTAATTGCTTTGCCCAAGGCCAAGGGTGAAAAACATCAGAGGTGCATTTCGAATGTAGGATCTCCAGTCTTAGCGTTAATATTCTTTTCTCTTTATAGCACTCTGACTCCTTCTCCTTATTCTCTATTCACAGTCTGAGATAGATTTCGCTATGCTTTGGGAAGCAAGAGAAAATAGGCAGAGAAACAACATCTGAAGAAAAGGCTAGCTACTGTGTTCAAGCTTCTTGTGTCTGGAGTTTTATTCTTTGGACAGCCAGTGACAAGCTGTCCTGAGCATATAACCGGCTTCAGATGACAAATAGGAAGTCCATTGCTGAGTCCCCTATCAATCCAAGGAATCTTACAAGCATTGATAAAGTGCTTATTCTGTGTCAGACATTTTGCCTTTAAGGTCTGGGCATGCAAAGACAAAAAATAAAAGAGCTCTTAGAGAACATGATACCTATGGGTATTTGCTGAACACAATCAAAATGAGTACCAACTATTTTTGGGAGGAATACTTCTAATTCCTATTCAAAAGTCTCTCTCCTTGTTGAACCTGCCTGAGGTTCAGTTCTGTCTTGCCTTTCACAAACTACCTTCATGCTACAATGAGGCATTAGAGAGTTTACTATATGGAAAAAATGACAATTTTTATAGAGCTCTGTGTAAGTATTCAGAATGCTTTCAAAGATGTAATTTCACTAACATGATAGAGTAGAAAAGTAGTATTCTGCCATTTTGTGGGTGGTAGAATAGGTGTGTGTGATTTTGTTTTTAACCTTTTTTTTATTCTTGTGATTTGCTTCAAATTCATTTCCTTTTTAGTGTAGGTGATATCCCTCCCCCAAACTCCCTCAGCAACAAAAATAAATAAAAAGAAGCCTCTCCAAAAGGCTCTAACTTGGTAGGTTTTCTGATAATCTTGTAGAGTCTTTAATTATTAAACCCAATAGCCTTTTCACAGACCTCACCCTCTTTGACCTTCTTAGTAGCTTCGGACATTGTTGACCAGCTCCTCCTCCTGAACACTGATCTCTTTGGTTGTTCTCTTTCTTGTCTGATCATTTCTTCTTGGTTTCTTTGGTGGGATTATTATCTTCTTCCTTCCCACCTGGTGTGGGTATCTTCCACCACTCTGTCTACACCCTTCTTCTCTCCTCATACTCTCTCCCTTAAGTGATCTCCTCAGCCCCAATGGGTTCAATTATTTTATCTATGCAAATGATTTCTAGATTTCATAACTGCCAGAGTCTCTCCTGACTTAAGGCATTTCAGCCTCAACGTGTTCAAACACGTTCAAAGAAAATTTATCATTTAAGTCCCCAGGTTGATCTTCCTCCAAACTTCTCTATTTCTGTGGATGGCCATGCTTCCAGCCATCCAGATTTGTAACCTTAGAGTTTTCCTTGATTCTTTTTTTCTCATTTAGCCCCATATCTATTTAATCAGTTGTAAGGTTTGTTTACTTGTGCATTAACTCTCACATCTTTTTCCTCCTCTATTCTTACTACCTCTTACTTGCTTGAGATTATCATCATCTTCCTCCTCGATGATTAGAAAAGCATTCTAACTGGTCTTCATGTTTTCAGTCTCTTCTTTTGTGAAACCATTTTCCAGTTAGGTATGGTGATATATATCTAAAATCTCTTCTACTGGGGAGACTAAACCTAGAGGATTCTTTGAGATTGGGTGTTCTGATTTGGATTAAGGCTAACAATATCAATTGGGTGTCTGAAGTAAATCTGGCATAAATTTGAGCTCTTGGGAGAAGGAGATCACTAGTCTGCTGAAGAAGGGAGTGAACCATCTCAAGTTGAAAACAGAGCAGATCAAATCTTCCATGCCAGTCAGTCATCAGTGGGAATCAGGTATCTGAGTATCTATTATACTTCCAACTTGGATGATGAAGAAATTCAATCTCAAAAGGAAAAAATGGAAGAGAGGGAGGAAGAAAGGAGAAGAAAAAGGGGGAGGGGAGGGGAATCATGTTACACATAGCAACCACATTGATAATCCTAAAACAATTCTATGTCACATCCTACCTCCCCAATTTTTAATGGTTCCTTCTTGCTTGTAAGTCTGACATTTAAAGCCTTCTACAAATTGGTTCCCGCCTACCTTGCCAGACTTATTTTATATTATTACCCTTTAAACACTCTCTCTTCCACTGAAACTGGACTGCTAAGCCATTTTCTAACCATTTTATTTTTTGATTCTGCACAGATACTTCCCTTTATCTGGTATGTATACCCTCCTTAGTAGAATTCATATTTTCCTTCAAAGCACAGTTTGCATATCACCTCTTACATGAAGATTTTTCCTGATCCCTTCCAGTTATTTGCATATTTTTTCTTGAAATTATTTTTTTGTTTATACTTTGTACCTGCTTGTGTATGCGTTGGATTCTTCCAATATAATGTAAGATCCTTAAAGGTAGAAACTGTTTTGATTTTGTCTCTTTATATATCTTCAGCACTTCACATATAGCATATATCTATGATATAGTAAAAAGATGTGTATATGCACATATGCAAATATATAATTAAGAATGTTATTACATGTGTAAATGTGTTTATATATGCATACAAATACATATATATCTTCAAACATATAATCTCTCCCAGCACCTTACCCTCCTAATAAGATAGAGAGAGAGGCAGGTAGGTAATGGATAGAGAGCTAGTCCTAGATACAGAAATTCTGAGTTTGAATATGACATCTGATACTTCTTAGATGTGTGATTCTGGGCAAGTCACTTAACCCCACTTGCCTAGTCTTAACCACTCTTCTGCCTTGGAACAGATACTTAGTATTAATTCTAAGACAGAGGTTAGGAAAAAAGATATGGATAGAATTCAAGAATCCATGAAATCACAGGTATTTTGAAGAACTCAATACATAATAATAATAATGAGAACTAGAGCTAATCTGGAAGTCAAATATTAGTTTATGGGCAGAGACTTTTGTTTTTGTCATAGTATCCTCAGCATCTTAGCAATGCCTGGAACCTTGGAGTTTAATAAATATTTATTGGGCTGAATAGAATTGAGATTTAGATCTATCTCCCATTAATTCATGTGAGATCCTTGATGGAAGGTGTGGTGTTTTTGTCTTTATTTCTCTCTCCAGTCAATTAGCACAAGTCAGTATATGATAAACACTTAGCAATGATTCTTGATTGATTGATTAGAATCTTTATTTCTTTCATTTAGCCCTTCAGATCATGGTTTCAATCATTTTCGTTCCTCTACCCACTGACAATGTCTCACATAAAATTCACTGTTTTGATTTGATAAACATTTGTTCTGCCTACCCTGCACTAGGTCCTGTGGGAGACACTCTGGGGGAATAAGAGAAGATATATGACACAATCCCTGCCTTCAGGGAGCTTATAGTGAGGATGCTTTATTTCAACAGAAGGAATGAACTTCTTGATGACAGAGCTCATAAATCTGAAATGATTAATTCATTCATCATCATAGAAAGATTATTTATTATGTTAATTTGCTTATTTAATTTGCATTGCAGTTGCCACGGAGTCATTTGCCTTACTGAACTTCTGAATCAAATTAAACAGTATTTGAGGGGCAGATATAGACTCTAAGACTTTCTCCTCAAAGGGGAAAAACTTTTAATAAATGAATGCTTTAAATAAGGAGAAGTCCTTAGTGGAAGCTAGACAACCCTTTCTTTGGTATAATATAAGGGGAGTTCTTTTTGGGTATAGGTTGCACTGGATGACTGCTGAAGTCCCTTCTGTCAAAATCTGTGGTTCTGGTTGCATTTGAATGTCTGAATCCTACATTAGGCTGTGCTTTCTATCCTACAGATCAAAAGATTTGATACCTCAAAGATTGAATAACAAGAATACATTTCATATAAGAACTAAGAGAACAATATAGTAAATTACTGTGATCATATAAATGATGACCCTAAAAAATAGTCAGATTCTCATTAATTGTAATCAACAGTACTCATAAGGAAGCTAGCCTTCCCGTCTTACAGTAGAGGGTGGGGGAATTACAGATATGGAACATGGTATAAAATGCTATAATTGATTGGTTGACTCAAATGTTTTTTCCTTAATGATTCATTGGGGATGGGGAGAGGAAATTACTCTGTTATAAAGACAAAAGGAAGCAATAAGGATTTAAAAAAATTACTTTTCATGAATTAGTCAGTGTTTACATATTTTAATGTCAGGAGGGAGCTACCTCAGTTTCTTGTTCAGTAATAGGGATGGGTTGGACCTTATGATTTGTGTGGCCCCTTCTAGTTCTATGAGGATCCACCCCTTTGAAACTGCAGATCCTTGGTGAACTGAACTTTGTTGGAAGAACAATGATAATTTAAACCTGCTTTAGTTCTTCAGGAGATTTGTAATTAAAGGACTGAGGCAATGCTATACCAGGTAGAGAATGAGAGCTTTGAAATCAGAGTCCCTAGGTTCAAGAGCTACCTCTTTTGTTTACTGCCTGTGTATAGCCCTGGGCAAATCACTTACCCTCTCTATATCTCAGTTTCCTCTTTTGTAAAATGAGACTTGATGTCCTCTGAGGTCTTTTTCAACTCTAAATCTAGGATCCTACAATCTGTCCACAGTCACATCAGGGTGAAGGTTTGCTAGAGGCAAACTAGAGCTTTACTAAAGGCTTACTTTGACATGCCATATTGTTAGACAGCTTCATTTTGCTTTTCAAACTAGGCTCTATTGGGGGCAGCTGGGTAACTCAGTGGAGTGAGAGCCAGGCCTAGAGACAGGAGGTCCTAGGTTCAAATCCGGCCTCAGACACTTCCCAGCTGTGTGACCCTGGGCAAGTCACTTGACCCCCACTGCCTGCCCTTACCAATCTTCCATCAAGGAACTAATACACAGAAGTTAAGGGTTTAAAACAACAACAACAACAAACTAGGCTCTATTAGGAAAGATCTAGGTTTCGTCTCTTTCTTCCTGAAATATCTTTGTTACTTTGATAATTTTTTGAATCTGTTATCTCTTCAGTGACCAAGTAGAATCAGGTAGGTGTTAGAATTGTTAGAACCCTGAACGTAAAGTTAGGAAGACCTGAATTCTAATGTGTCCTCAGACACTTACCAGGTATGGGACACCGGACAAGTCACTGATCTTCTATCTGCCTCAGTTCTCTCAGCTGTAAGATGAGGATAATAAGAACATTTGCTTCCTAGGGTTGCTGTGAGGGTCAAATGAAAGTATGATTGTACAATAGTTAGCACAATGCCTGGCATATAGATAATAAATGCATGATGCCTTTCCTTCTCCCATTTCTGCCTTCAGTATGTCTATTTCTTCTGCTGATGAAGACTCCAGTCCATCTGTGCCTTATGATGTTGTGTGATACTTCTCTAATTATTTTCATAAATCCCCCAAATTTAAAGGATCTAAAATGTCTACCCTACCCTCAATGCTGACATAGGATCATAGATTTAGAACTGAGAAGGACTTTAGCTGAAGGATCTGGGTTCAAATCTCACTTCTGTCACTTGCTCCCTAAGTGACTTGGGGTAAGTCACTTTATCTCCCTGGGTTTTGCTTTCCTCACCTGTCAAATGAGAAGAAGTTGAACTAGAAGAATAACCTCAGAGATCCTTTCTGTTTCTAAATCTATAATCCTTTTGATCTAGTTTGGTCCTCCTTTACAGATGAAGAAATGGAATATTAGAGAGGTTAAAATGACTTCCCTCATGGTCATAGGATAGGTAGTTTTAAACCCAGATTGACAAATTCCAAATTTAACATTCCTTTCTGTTGTACCATGTTTTACATTTGTATGGCCTTTATGACTATTTTGCAACTTTTTGAACTAGGTACTGATAGTATTCTATTTTTTACAGATGAGGAAGTGAAGGCTGAGAGATTAGGTGACATCATCACATAGTTTGTAGGTATTTGAGGTACCCAGTCTATATTTTATCCATCACACCACACACACACACACACACACACACACACACACACACACACACACTCCCTCACAGGAACTCCCCATTAACTTCTTAATATTTCATGGATCCCAGTATGGCACTTGGATAAAGCCTACATTGGTTACCTCTTTCTTGAGACTGGACTGGCTGATTTTTTTCCCTTTGTCATAATACTCTTAATGGGTTCTATTAGAAGGCTTCCCTTGCGTAAGCCATTGATAGTAATGTGAGACAGAAAAGACTTGTCTTGTTGACTGCTAGCAGATAATGTGTTCTAGTTTGAATTGTGCTATATTAAAGTTCAGGAAAGCTATTGTCTATGTTTATATTTCAGCCGACAGACAAGTCAACATCCTTAATCTGTTTGCCAATAGGAGGCAGTAAAGAGAATAAAGTTGTTTTTATGTGGGTGGTAGTAAATTGATTGGCAATGGGAGAACAAGAGGCAAACTATTGAAAAGGGGGGAAATCATTTCAGAAAAGGAGAAAGGCAGGCATTTGCTTTTTATGAGGAACGTGGAACAATGTGATTTCCCATTTGTTGGGAAACACTACTCTGTAGCAATGTGAAGCATCCCATGTTTTGTCAGAAGAAACTCCATTTGGAAATGTCTCATTGGTAGTTGCTACCCTGGTTATTTTTGTTGTCACCTTTCATGGTGACTTCCTAATGGTCATGAATGTTGTTATTTCCACAGAAAGTTGTTTTGGAGAACTGTCAAAGTTGAAAATTTCTCTTCCCCCAGATAAATAATTTCAGCATAGGCTGTTACTTGGAATGTAATTGGTTGCTTCTATTTCTAGTTATCTGATAATAATAGCTCATGTTTATATAGTGCTTTACATAGATTATCTTATTTGATTCTCACAACATCCTATTTTGTAAAATTAGAAACTGAGACTATGAGAGGTCATAGACTTTGAAGACTTAGAGTGTGAAGAGATCTCAGAGATCATCCACTTCATCCACTTTATTTGACATATGAGGGAATGAAGACTTAAAGAGATATTCTGTCTGAGGTGTTACAACTAATAACTTTTAAAGTCAATGCTTGAACCCCAATCCTCTGACTCTAAATGTAGTCAATTTTAGCACCAGGTTTGGAGTCAGAGAACTTGATTTTTAAATCCCATCTCTGCTACTTATCCCTGTGTGACTTGGACAAGTCACTTAACCTCTGTGGACTTTATTTTCCTTGTTTCTTCTAAAATGAGAGGGTTTGATTGAATGGCTCTCAATATCCCTTCTAGTTTCAAGTTTGAGATAAATTAATATTGTTGTTATTTTTCAGCTGTATCTGATTCTTTGTGACCCCATAGACTATACTGTTTATTAAGTTTTATTGGCAAAGATATTGGAGCGGTTTGATATTCTCTGTTCCAGTGGATTCGGGTAAACAGAAATTAAATATCTTGCTCAGGGTCACACACTTGGTAAATATCTAAGGTTGGACTCGAATATAGGTCTGCCTTACTCCACCTGCACCTCTATTCACTGAGTCATCTAGCTACCTCAAGAAATATAGATATATCCAAAATAAATACAAAGGTATTTTGGGCAACACTAGCAACTAGTAAAATTGGGAAAAGCTTCTTAGAATGGGATAATACTTGATCTGAGCCTTAAAGAAATTAGGGGTACCAAGAGAAAGAGGTAACAAAAGAGAATATTCAAGGTATGGGGCAGGTTAGCCTACACAAAAATACAGAGTCTGGAATTGGAATGTTGAGTATGAGAAACAACCAGAAGGCCAATTTGACTATAGTGTAGATTGTGTGAGGAGGAATAATATATAATCAGTCCAGAAAGATAGAAAGAGGAGTTCTTTTTTATTTTACAATCATGAAGAATCAGTGAACCTTTTTGAATAGGGGAATTACATGGTCACATCTGGGGAGGATGAATTGGAATATGAAGAAACGTGATGTAGAGAGACAAGAAAAGTCCTGAAACAGGGTGGTCACCAGTAAAAGAAATATATATATATATATTAGAATAGATATGATTTGACAGCCAAGTGGATCTGGAAGATGAGTGTTTGTGAATGTAAGTGACTAGAATAATGATGAAAGAGAAATAGGGAAGTTAGGGCAAAGGAGTATGTTTAGAAAGAAAAGACAGTAAGTTTTGTTTTGGACATATTTATAGTACTACAGGAGGTACAAGATGTGTATGTCCATCAGGTTGTTGGAGATTTGGGACTGCTGTGCAGAAGAGAGATGAGGGTGTGATACATAGATCTAGAACTCAATCAAATATAGATAATAGTTGCATTCATGGGAGCTGGTGAGATCATAGAGAAGGTATAGTAGAGGAGATAATTCTGGAAAGAGTCTCACACATAGGAGGCAGTATATAGATGATAATGATGCAGTGGAGATGGAGATTGATCTGTCAGACCTGTAGAAAGAGAAGCAAGATATTGCAGTGTCAGGAGACTCTAGGGTTGAGAGAATATCCAGGAGGAGGGGGTGGTCAACCATGTCAAACTCTGCAGAAAAGTCTAGAAGGATGAGGACTGAGAAAAGGTTATTGATTTAGCAATAAACTCATAATTGGCAACAACTTTAGAGACCAGTTCTTTTTGAAGGGTGGAATATAAGCCAGAGTTTAGGAGTCTGAGAAATGAGTATGAGGTAAGAAAGTAGGGGTAATAAGTATAGACAACTTTTTTTTAGCAGTTTGTGAAAAGTAGTACAGCTATTGGAACATAGCTTACAGAAATGGTATAGTCAGCTGAAGGTGTGAAAGGAAGATTTAGCTGTGTTTGTATGTAGTAGGGCCAAAAACCTATGTGGATAGAGAGAAATAGAGTTGAGATCAAGGGTACAAGAAGAGGAATTGGTGTAGGCAAGGAGAAAGGCCACCAAACAGGCATGGCACCATGGAAAGTATGTTGGCCAGATAGTGGAATTTTAGAGTTATGGATTATGGAAACAGAACTCTAGTTGTTGAAGATAAGATCAAAGGTACAACCATGTCTGTATATGGCTTTTGGGAAGTGAGAGTATTTGAGGGGACATCAATATATACATTTAAGGTCTGCATTATTAAAGCAGGGTAAAAAGTAAGATTATAAGCCATGCCTAGAATTACTTGAAGAAAGGAAGGAGAATGACTTTAGGGGCCAAGAGAAAGTAGCCACCATGATATTGGACTGAATGAACCTCCAAGGAAGAGAAGTTGAACCATGGCTTTAGAAGACTGGTGATGAAGTATACTAACCACTTCTTGGTAGAGAAGTGATAAACTAGAGGTGCAGAATGAGTTCTATGTTTTCATATACAACTTATTATGTTTATTAATTTTGCTTATTGTTATTATTATTAATTGTGGCTTACAAGGGATATCTTCTGTTTGTAGTTAGAGGGAGCTAGAAGGTGGTAATAATGATGTAAAAAATAAGGGAAGGAATAAAGGAGTATCAATGAAATATTTAAGAATACTCAAGAGAAGAAAGGCAGTTTTGGGGACACATACAAATAAGGCTGGCTTATAACTTCTTTGTTAAATTGAATATATGCTTAAAAATAAATGATGTAACACAGGTTCACAGTTTTATGTGCAATATTCTTTTTTATATATCAAGATGTTCACATTTGTTTATTTTTAAGTAAGAGAAGTTTTAAAAAAGAGATCAGAGAGGTTGCTATGTGATGATGCTAAGGGGAGAACTTACAAGTGACAATGAGGAGCAATAATCATGCCTACTTCTCCTGGCTCATTGTGTCAAGAGGCATGAGAAGATATATCAAGTACTCCTTTTGGGTAGTGGCAGGGCACTTGGTAAAATTCCTTCTCTCACAAGAGTCTAGTCCTGGTCAGGGGCTAGAGAGCTGGATAGGATGAGGCATGTCAATCTGGAAATTGGCTGCTTATAGATGAGATGTGATTTAATTACCCTCCTATCAAAACCCAGGGCCACTCTGCCTCATGGCCACTCTTAGACCTAAAAGGATGATCTCCCTCAGTGTTGGGAAAAAGTAGAGTCTCTGGAGGGTCTGAAGAGGATCTGGCCTGGGGATTGGTGGCCAGTAGTGGCAAGGCAAATTGCAAGCTCACAAGTCATATAGGTAGTAAGAGACAAAAGGCAGGATTCATACTTGGTTCTTGTGACTCTGAATTCATCATAATTTTTACTACATTATTTCTGCCTTTGTTTATTCTATCAGTTTGGTTTTTAAGATTATAAGATAATAAGTTTAGAATTGAAAGAGACTTCGGAGGCTACATAATTCAACCATTTCAGTTTACAAATATGGAAACGGAAGCCCAGGGAGGTTAAATAACTTGTCCAAAGTCACATAGGTTATTTATAGGTCCTCTAAGGCTAGAACCAGTCATCTTTTCATTGAACCATACTACCTTTTTAAATGATTCTGTTTAAGCCTTTGTCTACCTTATTTCAAAGATACATGAAATGGGTATAATAAATTTGATTGCCTAGTAGGGGAGTTATTAAATCTATGTAGCTAATCACTGTAAAACGTTTTATGTCCTTCGGCCAAAGTAACTGGAACTATAAAAATATTTGAATTGCTAAGCCTGCAGGATTGGAGATACTTGCTGAAAACTCCTTCAATATAATTTTAACTTCTAAGTCAAAATTATTCATAATAACTTCGAAGTCTTATAAGTTGGTTTGTGTTTCATAGTGGCATGACCTTTCTGTTTTTGAAAATAAATTATTTTGGCTATGTGATTTCAGATCAATTGAGCTTCACAGTGGAAATTGGCTTTGGTGCTTTGGGTTACTTCAGCATTGAGAATATCTAAAAAGCAGAAACTCATTAGACTTATAGCACTATGCAGTTGTACGTTAGGTTAGAACAGTCTTTGGAAGTCACGTAGCTCAGACTTCCGCCCTATATAGAAATACTTTGTACAGTACCCTTGATAATTGGCTTATCAAACTTCTTCTTGAAGGCCTTTAGTGACAGAGTGTTCATTACCTCACTTGATTATTAGAAAGCTCAGATCCTAAGTTCTTCCTTCTCTTAGTCCTAAATCTGTCTTCCTCTAATCTGACCAGAAGACATTCTATTTTTACATGTCATCACCTTTTAATCAATAACAATGGTATTGTGAGAAGAGCATGTTAGTGTCATAAAATCCAAGTAAAAGTTCTGGACATACTGTTTATTTTGAGGTAGTATCAAGTATAGCCTATACCAGTTTTGAATCTCAGGTTCACTATCTGGAAGGTGAGGGGGGTTAAACTGCATGATATATAATTTGCCTTTCAGACTCTCTATCTCCAAACTTTGGGCATTTTCCTGTTTGTCTTTTATACTTGGAATTCCTTTCTTCCTCAACTCTGCCTCCTGGCTTCTCCTAGCTTCCTTTAGTTCTCACCTAAAAGCTTACCTTCTCTAAGACCCCTTTCTCCATCTCTTGTAATGCTAATAATGTCTTCCCTCTGAGATGATCTTCAACTTACCTTCAATATGGCTTGTGAGTATACAGCTGTCTATATATGTTCTCCCCTATTAGATTGTAAGCACCCTGAGGGCAGGGATAGTTTTTTTCTTTTCTTTATATCCCCAGAACTTAGCACAGTGACTGGCACATAGTAGGAACTTCATTAGTGCTTGTTAGAGTAGCTGTAGAATCTTTTGACTGTGGCTGCTGCAAAAGTTTCATTTTTCTGAGGAGAAAAGGAAAAGAGGGGGAAGAAAACCCAACATCATAGAATACATCATTGTGCTCCCTTGTCTTATCATAGAACCCATTGGGTATTTGTGTTTTTTCTTTGAATCTTTAGTACCTTGAACAATGCCTGACATATAATAGGTGATAATAGGTGCTTACTCAGAGTTTGTCAAATTGATTTGAATGGAAGATAATAAGGCCAACTTATTTTATTTCTAACATTGATAGGCAAGGTGTTCATGAATGGAAGAGCACTAGTACCCTATTTCCTGAGGACTATACTTTGATATAGGAGTTTTGAACTTGGTGTGAGAATACAGGGTTTGAATCCCTATTTTGACCATTAATACCTCTGAGTCCTTGACCAAAGTTCTTTGAGCCTCAGTTTCATCCCATATAAAATGGAAGCAATAATACTTGTACTACTGACTCACAAGGTTGTTGTAAGGAAAAGTGTTTTGTAAAATTGTGGCTGCTGGAGAAATGGGAATTGTTATATGTGAATCTCATGGATGTTTTGAGGCATTGGGAAAGCAATAGTTCTTGTTGGTTGCCTCAATTAGCTTCTCTAGCTTTTTGGTGACAGAGGAGACAGAGATACATGCCTAGACTAGGAAGAGTTCTGATTAAATGCTATGAAGCTGTTTCAAAAATCTTAGTTCAGTTCAAAGCTATTAAGCTTTAAAGCTGTACTAAAACTTTCAGAATACCTAGCTCCATTATTTTTGTCTATCTCTTTAGTTCTCTATAACTTTTGTAGGAGAAGTGGGGGAGACTCAGAACACTCTGGGAATCAAGTAATACAGACCCTCTATTTCTGACTCTTCCATGAACTCATTTCTGTATTTCTCTGGGCTACATATTTGAATTCCTTTTGAGAAAGAAAAGTAGAGAAGAGAGGAAGAGAGGAGATTTGAAGGCTGCTAGGAAGATTAGCTTTGTTTTACAGAACCAGGAGCCATAGGGTAGGCTAGAAAGGGGAATTATCTAAATACAAAGGCAGATTTAACCTCTATGAGAAAAGATTTTGTAGCAGACTTATCTAATAGTGGTTTGGACACTCTCAGTGGGAGGTGAGTTCCCTGTCACATGAGATATTCTTACAGAGAGAAACTGCATCACCATTGAGGGAGACATTGTAGGAGGGATTCAGCCATCAGACAAGGAACTGAACTTTTCAGGTGTCTCCCAGAACAGGATTTCATAATTCATTAAATTAAAAATGGGCATTTATTGAGATCCAACATAAGGCTTCACTCATGATTTTTTGTAGCATTCTCCAATCGATGCAAAAAGTCCATCTCTTTCCTTCAGTTATGTGCAATCTTTATAATCAATACATAGAAATGAAAGAGAAATGTAGAAATCCTGGAACAATTGGTAAGATGATTACTTTATGGAAAGAACACTGGATTTGGAGTCAAAGACTCCTTCAAATGCTGATTTCTGCTTGCCACTTAGATTCTGTGTGAATTTGAACAAGTTATTTCCCCTTTATGGGCTCGAGTTTCCTCATTCATAAAGTACTTGGTCTAGCTGACCTCTAAGCTCCAAAGACCTTCTAGCACCAAAACTTTGAGCCTGTATTCATGTTCTGAATTTTATCTTTAAGCCAAAATATATTTTGGGTACCAGAGATTTTGATGTATACATTCATTCATATAGATACACACATGAGGGAGGGAGAGAGATAAAGATAGAGAGGAGAAGAGATACACACACATATACACAAACATACTTTGGGATGATTGGAGCCAATACATCTGCTCATCTTTGCTATAAATGAATGGCTTATTTACAGGATCTAGGGGACTAATAGGCTGTGACTGGCCAGTGGCTTTTGTCTGGAAAGCTGTCCATTTGGCTGCAGAAACTGTCTCTACAGGTTTATTGTCTGGGAGCAGCATCGAATGAAAATTCAAGGGCTTCCCTGGCCCGAGGATGAATGTCTCATGCTTCACGGGGTATATATTTTCATTTGCTGTCATGAACCTGTCACTTCCTGCTTAATGTATAGCAAGGCTGTGGACAGACGGTTACACCGGGACAGAGAACATTTGTGCAGGACAGAAAACCAAAGGGAGGTGAAGCCTCATATTTCACCCCTCAAAGCCCCATTCTCCAGGGATGGCTTCACTGTTCAATACACAGCAGCAGCCCGTTTCATTTATAGTCTTGTCTCTTGATTCCCATTTCACACAGGACACATTGAACACAAGGACTAAACCTTACATGGGCCTTTCCTAGAACGTTGTCAGAGTTGGAGTAGATCATGTGTTCCAACCAATTCCCCCCTCCACCCCCTGTAACCTCATCATTTTACAAAGGAGGGAACTGAGGCTCAGAGAGGAAAAAGGACCTTAAAGTCATGGAATGATTCTATTCTTTAATGGCTTTCTATTGGTACTAGGATAAAATATAGAACCCTCAATTGGACCTTTAAAAAAACCCTTCACACTCTGGCTATAGCCTACCTTTTCAAGCTTATTTGAGAGTAAGTCAAATTTTGTTCACTCTGCTTAGAATTCCATCACTTGCTTCCACCCTTGTACAAGTGTTTCCCTTTCCCTACCTCCTATGTCTGGAATATTCTTTCTCTTCTCCAATTTACTCTGACATCCTCAACCTCCTTTAAATCACACCTCAGGGGCTACTTCTTACATGAGGGTTTTCCTGGATCCCTTCATTATCATTCTTTCCTAGTCTTATTTTGTATTACTTTTTTAAGCCCTTACTTTTTGTCTTAGAAGAGGCAGAAGAGCAGTAAGGGCTAGGCAGTTGGGGTTAAGTGACTTGCCCAGAGTCACACAGGTAGGAAATGTCTGAGGCCAAATTTGATACCAAGTCCTCATGACTCCAGGTCTGTCTCTCTATTCACTGAGGTACCTAGCTAAGGCTACATAGGAAGTAAATGAAAGGCCTGGAATTTTAATCCAGGTGATCTGATTCTCAATCCAATTAGAAAGATTCCTAGAGATAATTTTTGTCTTTCCTGTATTACTTTTAATATACTTTATTACAGTATACATAAATGAACTCTAGTAAAATGTAACTTTCTTGAGGGCAAGGACTATTTCAATTCTGTCTTCATGTCCTTGGCAAATAGAACAACACTTTGCACATAGTAAGGACTTAATGTTGTGATTTGTAAAATGAAATAATGACACATTACTCTGCTCTCTCAAGATCTCTTACTAAAGCATACAAGGTCATAACTCCACTTATTTCCCTTTGTTTTGAAACATGCTAGTGATCTCAAGAAATTACTGAAAATTTCTTTAACTAGTATACATTTTATATTCTCTTGTCTATTTAAAATTAAATGTATCAGGTAACTCTTGGAAGAGGAGAGGGTAGCGTCCTCAAAGCAAGCCAGAGTGCATAAAATGTCACTGTTTCTGTAAGTCTGAAACTTAGAGAGTCCTGGTATCATAGAATGCAGATCTGAGTCTAGGTCAATACTATTTTATTTTGCAGATGAGGGAATTGAAATCCAGATAGGTTAGGTGACTTGCTAAGGCCACATAGAAGGTAAATGGAAGACCCTGGATTGTCTGACTTTCATTCCAACTGGAAAGATTCCTAGAGATAATTTTTTATGCCTTCCTACCTCACAGAGAAATCTCATCTATTGTTTCCCTAAGCAGGGATTCTTGGAGCTTCTGTAGGGGTACTGATATTGACAGAGAGACCTTTTGCTTCCAGGCTGTAGGGTTAAGAGACATCCTTTCTCCATCTGAAGCATCATTACAGATTTTACTTCAATATATGATACTGGCATCCCTTTGCAGAGGAAGGTTTGGAAGATAGTTTGAGTAAAGTTGGTCTAATATGTTAACATTTGCATAGTACATTTAAAAACCTTAGACTCATAAAATGTTTACTTTTTAAATGTTGATTAATGTCAGCGTGGTATAGTTTTATCATGAGATGAGTTTTCTTCTTGTTTCTAGAATATTCTTTGTCCTGAAGTCAAAACAGATTTCTATGCAATTTCCATCTTCAGGGCAATATTTTTTTCTTGTTCAATAACAGCTGCAGGATGAAGGTACATGGATAACTTAATTTTTAGGAGAACTAAGCCTGAAAGTTTTGTTAAAACTCATTTTGATGAAATTGTTCTAAAAACAGAGCATACCAAACATGGGAATACAAATACAAGGGAGATAAGGTAGGGAAAGGTCCCTTTACAGTTGATTGTGCCACAGTGCTTCCCTCTCTGTTTACAATGTTCTGGTTCTGCTCCTTTCACTTTGCATCAATTCCTGGAGGTCGTTCCAGTTCACATGGAATTCGTCCAGTTCATTATTCCTTTCAGCACAATAGTATTCCATCACCATCAGATACCACAATTTGTTCAGACATTCCTCAATCATACACCATGTAGGGGAAAGGTCCCTGAGGGGAACTGAGAAAGAATATCTTGGAGAATCAGGACTAGAGCTTGGAGAGGAATGAAGACATGCCTGGCCTGGGTTCCTTTCTGTAAATGGAAGTTCTGGGAGGAACTAGCCAGTCAGAAGAAGGAGCCCCAAAAGTGGAGTGTATTTCCACTACGAGAAGGTCAGGGATGGAGGAAATTTCCCAAATGAAGAAGCTATTATGGTATAGTAAAAAAGATCTAGAGTCAGGAAAAGAACCCATAGAGGACAAAATACAGGGCTGGTTTGGGCTCTTTCATTAAAAATATTTTCAATCAAATCAATAAACACTTATTAAGCATTTAATTTTTAAGCACCTACTATGTGCCTGACATTGTGTTAAATGTTTTCTCTATACCTTGATTTGTTCACCTATAATATAGGGAAGAAAAGAAGACCACTGTGAAAAAATCTAGTTAGGACAATGACTGAGAAAGCTCCCTGCTTTACTAGAATCCCCCTTTCTGTCATTTCCTGTCTGTCAGAAATCAAGTTTCTGTATGATCGACAGAAGCAGGTTCCCTAACTATTCCATAGAGTGTTCACTGTCACTCAGCATATAAAGTCTTGTCAACTTTTATTTTCCCACTACATCTAGCTGAATAGTGGCTGAGTGGATATTTCATTTCTCCAGTGAATATGTAGGTATGTAAAGGTGACACTCCCCAGAGGGTTCTAGACTGCTTGGTAGAATAAGACACCTTTCTTCTTGATGGCAAGGTCTTACTTTAAATGGGGCATTTGGGGGGATTGAAGGGCCATGTTCCACAGAATCCTAAAAGGAGGGACCCTTGGTGAGTCACCTACATTCTAGAGTCAGGGAGATCTGCATTTGAATTCTGCCAATGATGATGCTTCTTAGCAACCCATTCTATTGTCTGACAGCTTTGTTTTACCTAAAACTAAGTGGAAATCTGTATCCCACTTGCTTCTACCTATTGATCTTCCTTCTGTCTCCCTGAGCATAAGACAGTTTCATGGTCCTAATGTAGGTAACCCAGTTATGCTCAAAAAGTCTCTGTTCCTCAGACTCTCTTCCCCAATCCTTTACAATCTGTTAGTCACAGCATTGGTGAGTAACCCAGGATATATTGGAGATGTTTTACACCATATGGAGGCCACCTGATTAATTTCTGAAACATTCACAGCCCAATTTGAATAACAGTACACATGATCAAGAATAAATATGTTCTTCTTTGGAACACTGAATTCAGCATATTAATTAACAGCTATTTTGTATAGAGCCTCTTACTGGGTTCAGGGACACAATAATAATAATAAACAATGGTTAAATTGATGTTTATATTGTTCTTTTAGGTATACAAAGTATTTCCCATCCTTTCTCATTTGAGCCTTTTACAACAACTTTGAGGCATAGATGCTATTGGTATTATTAGACCCTTTTTATAGATGAATAAACTGACTTTTAAAGAAATTAAGTGACTTGTCCATTACCACATATTCAGTAAATGTCCAGGGAAGATTTGAATCCAGCTCTTCTTGAGTTTGAGTCTAAAGTATGGTAGAGTGTGGATAGAACAGAAAGATAAAAACAAAAAGATAGTTGTTTCCTTTCCTTAAGAATTGCATACTCTGAAAGGAGAGAATAAGTTTTTTGTAAAATAACTATAATACAAAATTAAATATAAAAACTTAAGAGGTATTAACAAAGGCTGTTTGAGGTCAAGGAAAGGATGATTTCAGGATGTTTCTTGAAATGGGGAGGGAGTTTTCATGGAAATGAAAATGTTTCATGGAAAATTAATGCAGTTGGACTAGTACTAGGATGAGTCTGGTAAGCAACTGATTGTTTTTTCTTTCTTTCTTTTCTTTGAGAGGCATCCTGGCCTGACCAACTCTGAAGCAGAGAATATAGTCATTTAAATGACTTCATTTGGAAATAGAAGCTTGAATAATGATGTTACCATTTATAATTGCTCTGATTAATCGTACCACGTTTTGCAGTTTAGAATAAAAAAAGCCACATTCCTTTTGTGATGTGAATTTTAATCACTCCAGAGAGCTCTCTTTGGAAAGCAGATTCCTATAGAATCACCTGCTTGCTGAGTTCGTTCTGGAAAAAGGGAGGCCAAATAGTAAGGACCCATGGGATTCCTCTGGGTTATAGGCACAGGGATAGGCATATTATAATTGTTTGATTAACACTTTCAGATCAAGTGGGGATCATCCAGTAGCTGCAGTTAAAATTAGAGGTTATTTTGTAGTCAAATCTCTCATTTTGCAGGTGAAGAAACTGAGGTGCATTGATTTGATTCAGAGATTCTATAAATTCAATTGGATTGGTTTTTATTTATTCAAGACTTTTTTTTTTTGATGCACATAGTATAGTCTATGGAAAGAACACTGGTTAGGGAGTCAGGATACTTGGACTTACATCCCACATCTGCCCCAGATGTACTACTGTGACTGTTAGCAAATAAGAAGTCAAAGAATGCAATGAAGGACAGATAGGTAGCATGGTGGATAGAGAGCCAAGTCTGGAGTAGGAAGACCTAGATTTAAATCTTCCTAGCTGTGTGACCCTGGGCAAGTTTCTTCACTCCAATTGCCTAGTGTTTTATCATTCTTCTGTCTCAGAAGCTTTACTTAGTATTGATTCTAAGACAGGAAGTAAGGGTTTTTTGGGGGGTTTTGTTGTTGTTTTTTTTTTTTAAACCAAGATAATGAAATGCACTGAATTGGAATTAGAGAACCTAGGTTCAAATTCTGCCCCCTCAGATATTTACTGACTAGGTGACCTTGGAGGAAATCTCGACTTCATGGGAAGGGAGAATTTAATAAGCACCTACTATGTGCCAGGCACTGTTCGAGACACTATCTCAGTTGAACTTCACAATAACCCTTGGAGGTAGGTACTGCTATTATTCCCATTTTACAGCTGAGGAAACTGAGGCAGATGGATAAAGTAAATTTTCTAGAGTCTTACAAGTAGTAAGTGTATGGGGGCCATAGTCAAACTAAATCCAGTACTCTATCTATTATACCACCTAGCTGCCCCAGTTTCCTTTTTTATCAGAAGAATCTGAACTCTAAGTTCTCTATAGTTAATTCTAGCTATCAGTCTTATGAATTTAAGTGCTTTACTTTCTGAGCCCTCAGTTTGCTTGTCTGAAAAATGAAGAGATGGATCAAAGTGATTTTTAAGGGCCCTTTTTAGTTTTAAAGGTCTGTGTTTCTAAGTTGTCAGAGAGAGTTTGGGCTTCCTTTGTGCTTTGGTATCCTCTGGTTATGATGCTTTTGATTTTTGGGCTAGTGGTGGTATACTTTGTCAAATTAGTCTTTTGAACCCCCTCCTATTTTCTAGTCTATAGCTTGGGGCTTTAAAAAACAAATGAACAGGGGGCAGCTGGATAGCTCAGTGGATTGAGAGTCAGGCCTAGAGATGGGAGGTCCTAGGTTCAAATCTGGCCTTAGACACTTCCCAGCTCTGTGACCCTGGGCAAGTCATTTGACCCCCATTGCCCACCCTCACCACTCTTCCACCTAGGAACCAATACACAAAAGTTAAGGGTTTAAAAATGTTAAAAAAGAAAAAACCAAAACAAATGAACAATTTTATCTGTTTATTGCTCCTCAAACAGGGAAGAAAACCACCTTCCTTGGTACCTCAGCTAGTGACGTAGGATTTCAGCAGGCCTGCTTTTCATCTCACATCCTATTGGTGGGCCATTCAGAAAGTATTTGATTTCTCCCTTTTCTGGTAACTTTCTTAGAGCTATAGAGGGGTATGTTGGAGCCAGCTCAAACTGGAGTTGATTAATATTCACTGTGAGTATTTACATATCAGGCATACTCAAAAACAGGTATCTCTCCCACACAGGGGCTTTCTCCATTTTGGTTTTAATATATGTCAGCATAAGAAATTAAATGGGAATTTTTGTGGAGTTTTGTGAAAGCTGCAAATGACAAGCCCAAAAGCCAGCAGACAACACTGGAAAAGTTTAGAAATTCAGAAATGCATAAAATATATATGTAGTATTGTATAATATAAATATATTTTATTTCTAAATACCATAAATATACATAATTTATTTCTAAACTTAATTTTTAAAAAAAGTCTTTGAAAAGAACATGACACACAAAGGCTAGAAATGTAGAGATATTTTAACATTGACCTGCATAACCAAATTTTATAGTAAGATATTGTAAATATTCCATAAAAGAAAAAGTTCAGACTTCTCTCATATACAGGGAGAGTCAAAACATTTTATGCAGATTTTTTTGAATCACAGGGGAGCAGGGCCCCTAACCCTTATCATGTGGAAGGGAGACCTGTACCACAAATCAGGGCTTGATTTATTATTTTGTTGATTATTTAAACTTAAAAAGGCATGGAGAAAGTTTTAATAATCTACTTTAAACTTAACACTCCCAGCTGGTGGTTAAATATTTACCAGCCTACCTTGCTTTATAGGCTTGTTAGGGCTTAAAGGGATATTAGGTATCATCTTATCTGCTTCTTATTCTCCTCTGACCCTCCCCCAATTTTATAGATTAAGAAACTGAGCCTCAGAGAGAGGAAGTTATTTGCCTAAGGTCACACAAAGAGATGATAGTAGTAGAGTCAAAACTAGAAACCAGGTCTCCAGGCTCCCAGTCAACCTCAGACAAGGAACATTTTGTAGCCCTGAATTTCCTTATCTTTATCCTGGAAGGGATAATTAGCACTCTTCTCTCTTCTGAGCAACAAGTCATAATGAAGATGAAAACCAATGAGAAACAACACTTAGAAGGCTATTGGACTTGAATCAGGAGCCTTGGATTTAAATCCTGGATCTGAGACTATTTAATTTTGTCACTTTGAGAAGGTCACTTTTACCTTCCTGAACATCAATTTCTTTCAAGGTAGTTGTGAGAAAAGTGCTCACTTTAACCATGTGTTATATAATATGTTAAAAAATTAGAAAACCTTAATTTTATTAATAGTAGGTACTGTGTTCACTATAACTATTTTTACCAGATTAAGGACAATATTATTTCTCATCTCTGGTGAGTCTCCACTCATTCCACTGTCTTTTTTCTCAAGGGTCATCATGTTGTGGAAGTGACCATGGTCATTTAAAAATTATGTTACTATGGCCCAAGTAATAGAAGATCCAAAGAGATAAAAAGATTTTGAATCTAGGTCTGGTCTGTCATAGCTAAATTGGGAGTGACTCGTTATCTAGTTTGCTGATATTATGAAGGTTTCGGGGTACAGCAACTCAGAAGCTATATATTGAATTGTGGAGGGCTTGTGATCTGCCTAGAAAAAGAAAGTACTCAATGGATAAAATCAGAAGTCTTCAAATTATTGATGTATCTGGTAAACAGTGGGATACAACAGAAAAGAGCCATACCTTGAGAGTCAAGAGATCTGGGTTCTAGTTTCTGCTCTACTGTGTGACCTTGGAAGAACATCTTCCCAATTTGGGTTTAAGCTTCTCCAGATATAAAATAGCATACTGTACCAGATCAAAGGTTCCTAATCTTTGTTTGTGTCCTGGAATTTTTTAACAGTTTAGTGAAACTTATTAAAATAATGTTTTTACCTATATTAAATAAGATACCCATTGTTACAAAGGAAGGTGATTAAATTGAAATATACTTACATATATGTTTGTGTGTGCTTAAAAAGCAAGATCATAGACCCCAGGTGAAGAATCCCTGGATTAGATGCCACTAAAGTTCATTTCATCTCTGACATTCTTAAAGTCAGTGATCACAGGATCCTACATCGAGAGCTGGAGGGGATCTCAGAGACCACATAGTTCAATTTATTTAATTTATAAATGAGGAAACTGAGGCCTCTAAGGAGATTAATGAACTCTGCCAAGGTGACATTGATAGTAAGAGTAAAAGGTGCAATTTAAACAAATCCTTTTATTACAGAGTTTTGGATATTTTATATTATTTTAAGCCCTTACTCTTCTGCCTTGGAGCCAATTGGCTCCAAGGCAGAAGAGTAAGGGCTAGGCAATGGGGGTTAAGTGACTTTCCCAGGGTCACACAGCTGGGAAGTGTCTGAGGTCAGATTTGAACCCAGGACCTCCCGTCTCTAGGCCTGGCTCTCAATCCACTGAGCTACCCAGCTGCCCCCAGTTTTGGATATTTTAATATCTTGCATTTACCTGGAAGAATATTGTTCCTTTCAGTGATCTTAATGCCCCCAGTATAATTCCCATTGTTTTCCATATCCCATGTTCACTGATTTCTATTAGATTTCAGATTAGTCAGCATCCTTGGTGAGGAAAGAGCACTTTCTCTCATCTGGAAGGGCTGTGTGTCCTTGCCTCTAGGACTCATGTCTCAAATGGATGCCAACAGTTATTTACTAAGTACTTACTATGTGCAGGCAAATTTTATTCCCTTGTTCCTAGTGTTTAGGAAAAAGAATTGAATGAGGCAAGGTTGAGTGGAATCTCCTCTTGCTATTGATGGTCAATGATGGATAAGGGCAAAAAAGCTTAACTTCTCCCAGTCTATTGCCGAAGTGGTCCTTCTCCTAATTCTCTAGAGTTGTCTGTGCTACACTTAAATCAGCTTTCAGCAGAAATAGTCTCAGTTCAGGAGCCATTGAAGAGAGGAAGGAAATTCATTTGGGGCATTATAGATTCAGTGTGGAGTGAGCTGGTATATGTGTGTGTGTTGTGTTTCTGCATGTTCATGTGTACAACATTCACAGTGCTTGCCACTATTTCTCTATGTATACATTTGTGTTACATGTATTTGCAGGTAGTTTGTTACATGTATTTATTTGTATGTGTGAGAAAATCAGGGTTTAGAAAAAGTAAGGGGTGTTTGGAGAAAGTAGACAAAATGACACCTTTTCTAATCTATCCTTTCTCCTGCAGTCTTTTACATTGACCCACAGTAAAGGACTCCTCTCTGTTCAACTTTCGAAGCAAGAAAAGAGGAAACGACAGTATATTCTTATCATTATTATGCTTTGGCAAATTCTCTGAGGTCAGAAATTGTTTTGTTCTTTTGTGTCACAAGCCTTTTCCAATCCTTCATTTTACCACTTTCTGAGATTACCTCCACTTTACTCTCTTTATACTTCTTGTTTGTACATAGTTTCTTTGAACGTTATCCCCCATCCCACTCACTTTGCCCCACTTTAGACATTTTAGCTCCTTAAAAGCAAGACCCATTTTATTTTTGGCTGATTGATTGAACAGGTCAGTCTGCTTAGAAACTGCTTTGGGGAGTTAAATGTGTTACCCTTCCATTTTGGGCAATCCATATTTAGGTCTTTCTGGTAATTCCAACTAAGCTACATTCTAAACCTACTTCCCTAAAGCTAGAAAACTCAGATAGCTCTTACAGGAAAAAAAACAAAACTAAATATGTTCTAAGCACCATTTTTACCCCACCTTGAAATGCTGTTGACAGGTATGCTTTACTTTTAATCTCTGAAGTCACAGCTATTCAATTCCTCATTCAAGTGATAAAAGCTTAGGGCAAAGATCTGTAGAAAAAGATTAGGAAAACTGTGAAAGCTCTTTAAACAGGCTGTTTGACAGCTTTTCAAAACACAAATAAATGAATTTGCTCTATAACATCCTCAACAAGTTGATCATCTAGCTTTTTTGAAAAAAACTTCAGTTTTGGGAAACTCACTATTTCATTAGGCAGCCCTTTGGAATTCACACCTGTTCCTTTCTAAATCCACCTATCCATAGGACCCACTTCTGAAGATAAAGCTGTTGAGGCAAATTGAAACAAATTGTTAAAACAACTGAGCTTTATACCCTAGTTCTGATTTTAGAGGGCCATAGATCTAGAGCTAGAAAGGATTCTAGTCTAACCTTTTTTTAGAGAGAAAACTGAGTTTTACATAAGTTAACAAAGTAAGTATCTATAGTATTCTAACTGGAATTCTTCTAATGCCATCACTTTGAGGCCCCGTTCTCTTTGTGTATCTCTACACAGTATGGTAGGTATTTCCAGTTAGTGTCTTCTTGCTTTAATTGGACAGGTTGATAGTCTCCTTATATCCACAAAAACCAGTTAACATCAATTAGCTTTTACAAATGGATATTTATTGATAAAATTTAGTGAGACCTCAAAAGTCAAAACATTCCCTCAAACCAGGGCATTCTCTCCTCTCTGCCAACTTGGTTCCCTAGGAGAGTGGGTTCAACCCTGAAGTGATCATTATAAGCATTTCTATTACTGAGTTTACTTAGGGCTCATAGCAAAGGGCATATTATATTCTTGCTTGCAAAACATGATGTTTCAACAGCTAGGTCATTCCATTGCTGGGCTGGGTCAAGCAGGTCATTCTTCAGGGCTGGCACCTTCTTGGGTTTAACTAATACATCTCTCTGATGGCCCCTCTGAGCTTTCAAACCTCACAAGATTGTGACTTAAGCCATTCCATCTCTGATACTCATTCACCTAAGATTAGGGAAGCAGAAAAACAGTAGCAGAAGAAACGGCAACATCAGGTGTTCAGACTCCTAGGTGGCCAAGGTGGGAAGAGGAGGTTGTTATATTCTTTCCCATCCAAAGCTTTATCCAGTTCTTACTGATTATTAGGGAAAAGAAATCAAATTTCTAGGTGGGAACTTTATATGAGTTCCTCATCTTAGTTCAGTAGCCACTTAAAAAGCTTTTCTTCATCACTGCCATAGAGTCCCTATAAATTCTGTGAATCAAGAGCTTTACAAGGCACCTTCCATTCCGGAAGCAGGTCCAAGTGGACTGGCAGTAAATACAGCTTTTTTTGCACACTCTGAGGACTAGACCCCAGTGACCAATCCCTCCTTTCTTACATTCATATTTTTTTCTTCTTTGTTTAGTCATGTGCAACTCTTTGTGACACCTTTTGAGTTTTGTTTGTTTGTTTTTTTTTTTTGGCAAAGACACTGGAGTGGTTTGCCATTTTTCCTTTATCAACTCATTTTTCAGATGAAAAAACTGAGGCAGAGTCAAGTGACTTGCCAAGGGTCACACAGTAAGTGTCTGAGGTCACATTTGAACTCAGATCTTCCTGACTCTATCTACTGCATCACCTAGGTTCCCCACTCTATTACTTTATTCCATAATAATATTCCATTATGTATATGTACAACAATTTGCTTCACTATTCCCTAAACTATAGTAACTTAGTTTTCTGTTCTTTGTTATCCCCCAAATTGCTACAGTGAATATTTTGGTATATATAGGACCTTTCTGACTTTAACCCATTTGAAGGGTGGAAGTAGGTGGAAAAATTCCTGAACCTAGAGGTAGGAAGAACTGAACTCAAATATGACCTTGAGCTTTTATGAATTGTGTGATGCTGGGCAAGTCTTTTTGTCTCAGTTTCCTTAACTGTAAAATTTGGATCATAATAGGAATGTTGTGAGTATTAAATGAGATATTTATAAGCCAATTATCACAGTGTCTGGCACATAGTAGACAATAAATGCTTGTTTCTTTCTTTTCTTTCTTCCTTGGGGCACACTAACCAGTGAGATGTTAGGTTTCTTCATTTAGTCAACAAAAAGACTTCCTTTCAAATGCACAGTTATACTAGATTAAAAATGCAATCCTTTTCTGCCTAAGAGTACAGGGAAAGAACTCTCATTGAGGCAAAAATTTACCTAATTGAGGAAAGCTGCTTTCCTCTGGTCTTTGTTACTTTTTAAAATCCTACTCTGTTTCCCTCAGATCCCCAACTCTTCCTCCTCTTTTCCCTTCTCTCTGGTCATTTCCTGTTTGCTGGAGAGACTGGCAAAATCCATCTAAACTAAGAATATCCTGGAGTAGATTGACAAGTGATAAGAAGTGATTAGCTTGCCTACTTCTAAGAACCAACAGGCATTTAGCCCTATAGAAGCTTTCTGTAGATTAGAGATTTGGGCAAACATTGTCTTGAATTTATTTTAAAGAAATGACTTTTTAAAAAATGACTATAGAAAGCTTGGGCATGCAAGTCCTTTTCGTGCCTTTTCCTTCTCTGCTCGCCCCTCCAAGGGGAAAAACTATAACTCCCTCTTTTCCTTCCTCCTTTCCAAATGAAAAGTGCCATTTATAATTTTTAGTCCTTCATTCAATAAACTTTTATTAAGTACTTATTATGTACAACCTGCATTAAAGAGTTCCTTTTCATATAGCAATATCACCTTGGCTTTTGGAACTTTGCTCTAAAAGCTAAATGCTCTCAAAGGTAGGTAATGTCACATAGAAAACTGACAACTTCAGTGGGATGAATTACTTCATCTCCATGCTGTCACTATCACTTAAATGCATATCACCTGTAGGATCTGCCTATGGAAGCATGTAATGAAGTGAGGGAAGGGAATCTTCTTTCTGTTGTCCAGCTTTGCTTTTTGTCTAGTAACTGCCCTTCATGGTTCTTCTTCTTTTTCATTATCTATTCTTTTCTTCTTCATCATCCATCATTTTTGTCTTTAACGTCGTCTTTACTATCAGTCAAATCACCAACAGTTCTATAAGACTTTAAAGTTTTTTTCATCATTCACAGTGAACCAAAAAAAAAAAAGTGATAGTGTAGGTAGGTATGATCATCCTCTTTATGCAGAGGAGCAAATTTAGGGGCAAGAGTGGATAAAAAAGATGTGCATGTTAATGAACAGATGAAAAAATATTTGGTGTTTATTATATGCCAAATACTCTGCTAAGTGTTGAGGAAAGGGAAGGATACAAAAACAAAAGGGAAAGTGATTTCTGCCCTCATAAATTCTAATTGCCATTTGAATTGGGTGAGACAACACATCAGAGAGTCAGACAGGAAAGGAGTGTTTTGGTTTGGAAAATAAGGGCATGGTGAATGAAGACAAAGGGAAGTAGATGTATCAATTTCAGTAACCATGGCAATACTAATTTGGTTGTAGTTTCAGAATTGGAAAGTATTGGTTCAGGGGAGGGAGGAAGGGAAGGCTAACAAGACAGTTGTGAAAGATAGGTGGGGGGCAAGGGGATAAACTGAAATGAAGTATGGTTAGAAAAGCAAAACTGACAAGAGCCAGGCCTTTATATCAGGGAGGGAATTCCAGAATATAAGGGTTAAGTCCTTCAAAGTTTGGTGTTTAATAAGCTATGGGATGAGGTGGGGAACAATGCATTAAGAAGTAGGAGGGGTTGCCTAAAATGAGGCGTGACTGGAGCAGTCAGCTTGATATAATTATATCCATCTAGAGTCACAGCTGGGATTTGAACCCAATAACTTCAAAATTCAGTGAATTCTTTCCATTACACCATACTTCCTCCTTGATCTTATTCCTAGTTACTGTTGGTTTGAGACTCTGACAGCACTCAGAGTGACCTACTAAAGTAGTTAGACAATCAGTAAATTAGAGATTAGCTCCCTGTCTTTAAAGATCTGGGAAGCATTGAGCTGTATTATACTATACTTATCTACAGGGTAGAGGAGAAAGCTCTTTCAGTACTATGAAAAGGAGGAAAGTAGACTTCATAGATCTGGGATGGTGAACCTATGACACATGTGCCAAAGATGGCACACAGAGACTTCTCTGTGGGCATATAACCATTACCATCCAGAGTTATTTACTAGAAAGGCAGATTTGCTATCACACCTTCTTTTTTTTTTCTTTTTGCTCAGCAGCTCAGCTCCCTCCCCTATCTCAGGTAAGGGAGGGGCAGGGCATGACATAGTGGGGAGTGGTCTCTAAAAGGTTCACCATCACTGTCTTAGATTGTTAGAATTGGGAAAAAATCCAGAGATTGTTTCGTTTGATCCTTTTTTTGTACAAATGAGGAAACTGAGGTCTAGGGAATTTAATCTGACTTGATGACAAATTCCTTGATTTGGCCAGGGATCATGTTTTATTCATCATTGTATCTACTTCAGGCTTGCACACAGGACAAGACATTACATAAAATAGAGATTCAATATAGTTTTTGGGTGAGTAACTGAATGAATATTAAGTAATTTGTTCAGACCTCAAAAGACTTCCTTCAAATTCCTGTGTGACATTGGGCTAGGAGTCAGGAGATCTTCCTTCTCAGCTTGCTCACTGTGTGGCCTTGAACTAGTCGCTTAATACCTTGATGGACAAGAACTGCTACTATCACAGAGAGATGTCCAGAATCCCAGTTGACAACACACTTAATTTTGAACTACCATTGATAATAGAACAATTCTAGTGTCACACAGCAATTTGAACAGTACTTTTGAGATGAAATGTCCACTTTGCCTGTTGTTTGTGATAGTCACAGGTGAGAAAATGAAATACCTTTCTTGGTGTTCTTCATTCTCATCAAAACTGGTTCCAGGGCTGCTTTTTGCTATGGCTCTGGGGAAAACAAAATGAATAGATCAATTCTTGAATTTATGAGTTGCTTTGCTGTAACTTTTGTCCTCAAGTAAAAATTTCTTTGCCCTATCATCACAGCCTTAAAAATATTGACTTTCACCACATATACTTGGCAAGATGGAAACTCCCCATTCCTCTTGTGTCATTAGCAGATCTAGGAGAGTGAGTCATGCCACCCCAGTGGCCTTGCTTTTTTATACATCCTTGTGAAGGATGGGGGAAGGAAGCCTGTGGGAATCTTTTCCTCTGTACTCTTAGATAGAGTGTCTTTTTTGTTGAAACTTCTGTTTTTGCTGGTTGTAAGAGGAGAGTGAGGAGGGCAGTAAAAGAGAGGAGAAAATAGATAATCCAAAAAGGGAGGAGAAAAAAAGTTTTTTTTTTCCTTGCGGAAAGAGTACTTGTGACACTCCATTAACAAGAAGTGACTTCTTCCTCCATTTAGGAGAAATCAACAGAATACTCAAATTAACCATTCGTAGAAGACCGTAGAAGGAACTTGTCAGTTTCCATTCCATCACTGCTTTACATGCAAACAGGGAGACAAATTTCATCTCAAAGAAAGTGCTTTCTAACAATTAGGGCTGTTCAAAAAAAGGAAGAGATGGTAGTGAATTCCTGGTAACTGAAGATATTTAAGTAGAGTTTGAACCTGTAACAAGTTTTCAAGCCATGTTGTGAAGATGATTCATGAGTCATGTAGGGTTTTGGACTGGATGGTCTTTGAGATTTCTTTCAGCCTTGTGATTCTATAACTTTGTAAGTAAATGAAATATAATGATCTTTGAGTTCCACTGGAAAAAAGATCAGTCACTCCTTAAATGTGCTAATTTGTGATATACATCATAGTCCATGAACTACATACCTATTAGATAATATGTCAAAATATTTATTGATCATACTTACCCACTATCAGCTTCTGATTATCTGAATGTAGATCATTCATGCCCCTTACACCTTAGCACACTCTGAGTTGTCTCCTTAGGAGCTTTAGGAAAGAATGGTCCAAGTAATCCAGCAAGTTCTTCTATGCCTATAAATTTCTATCATATCACTAAGCATCACTATATCTTCCTTTTTATAAAATAGACATGACACTTTCAGTTACTTCTTTTATTCATAAGATTTTTAAATTACAGAAACAAGACTTGATTATGAGGCATAGCTCAGTGGATAGAGTTCAGGGTCTGGAGATGGGAAGCCTCCTCTTCCTGAGTTCAAATCTGACCTCAGACACTTACTAGCTGAGTGACCCTAGGTAAGTCACTTAACCTTGTTTTTCCCATGTTCCTCATCTGTAAAATGAACTAGAGAAGGAAATGGCAAACCATTCCAGACTCTTGGCCAAGAAAACCCCAAATGGGGTCAGGAATAGTCAGACAAGACTGAAAAATGACTGTACATTAATGACTCAATTTTTAGGGGGCCCTATGGAGAAGTTCAGCAACTACATAGCTAAGTAAATAATCACATTAATTCATATGATTTAGAGCAGTGGTCCCCAAACTTTTTTGGCCGACCGCCCCCTTTCCAGAAAATAATATTACCTAGCGCCCCCTGTCACATACTATCACCACCCCCTACAGTTATTCACCGCCTCCAAATGCACCTGTGACCATCACCATCTCCCTGGATCGCTGCAGCACCCACCAGGGGGTGGTGGTGCCCACTTTGGGAATCACTGATATAGAGCTTAGAGAGCATAGTCATAGGATCAAAAATCTAGAGCCTGCAAGGCTCAGAGGCCATATAGTCCAGCCCCTCTCATGATGAGAAAGCAGAAGTACAGGGAAGTTAAATAACTTACCCCAAATCACACAGATGATAAGCATTAGAGGCAGAATTTTGAACCTATGTTCTCTCACCCTGTCTTATATTTTATTACATCTCTTGAATTTGTTTTGTTTGCCACAATTTTCGCTTCTTCATTTTTCTTCATGCCAATCACCTATAGCAGAAAATAGAAGACAACATAGCTCTGCTGTTTCCATCCTTGATTATACATTACATATGTTGCATGTGGTTGCCATTAATATTGCCATGATTCTAGAAGTGACTTTCTTGATTAATAGGAGGGAGATGATTGTCATTGGACTAGAGGATCTTTCCAGATTCTTTTTCATTTCCAGCCATTGATCAGCACGTTTAACTGGTGTCCCCTTCCTTCCTCACTATTTTCTCTAGAGGCTTCATTGTCTATGAAGAGGGAATGTTTGAGAGGGGTTAGGTGTGGGCTTGATGTTGTCTCAAGTTCTGTTTTGGGACCAAATGAAGCACTCGTAAATCATGGATTTGTTAACAAAAGGAAGTTTACTTTGTTCTAACACAGCAAGGATGTGCAGTAAGTATACAATGACACTTAGCTTCTGGTAAGAGGAGAGGATATGGTGGTTCATGTGGTTTTCAGACATTCATGATGGCAGTTGGGTTGACTCCACATGGAGAAGACTTTTTATGCCTGTAGGTGACTAGTAAGCTATGTCAAGGAGCTAGGAGCCAAACAGGTCCTGGTGAAAACATTGTTAACCCTTTAGGAAAGCTAATTCTTGCTGTGGTTAAAGGGGACAAAGGTATACTGTCAGAGGAAACCTTCTTGATACTCCCAGTCCTCACTGCTAGAGGTTTCAGTGAGAAAATGTCTACCATGGCCATAGGGTTCAGGTGATAATAAAAGTGAAGAGTCTATATTATTTAAAGAATTTTTTTATAAGTTTTATTGATTTCGTGCTTGTTTTTATATCAGAGTCACTCCTGGATATAAGCTCTCCACTCCTTCCAAACAAAACTATTCTTGCAACAGAAAAACAGTTAAAGAAAAACAACCTACAAAGTGACTGTGTGATAACATAGGCACCATTTTGCACCCATAGTCCCCCACATCTGCTAAGAGCAGAGAGGTAGGCACCATTGTTTCTTTTCCTGTATCAAAACTGGTTGTTATAATATTCAGAGTTTGATTTCTTTGTACTGTTCTTTAACTTTCAATTACTATATTCACCTTGTATATTGTTGTTTTGGTTTAGCTTATTTATTTAACAATATTTGTTCATTCAAATTTTGATATATTTTTCTGAATTCTTTAGGTAGTTAACTAGCATTTATCAATCCCCTCCTATGTGACAGGTTCTGTACATTGTGCTTAACTCATCATTTCTCACTGAATAATAATATTTTGGTACATTCATATACATTGGTTAGCCATTTCCCAATGAAGTTTCTAACTATGGGATAGCTCTTTTTTCCACAACTTTTGAAAGAGCTGATCAATGGGACAGCTAAGTGGCTCAGTGGTTAGAACCCCAGGACTAGAGACAAGAGGTCCTGAATTCAAATGTCATCTCAGACACTTCCTGGTTGTGTGACCCAGGGCAAGTCACTTAACCCCAATTGTTTAACCCTTGTGACTCTTCTGTTTTGGAACTAATATTTAGTATCAAGTTTAAGACAGAGAGTAAGGGTTATTTAGAAAGAAATAAAGGAAGGAAGGAAGGAAGGAAGGAAGGAAGGAAGGAAGGAAGGAAGGAAGGAAGAAAGAAAGAAAGAAAGAAAGAAAGAAAGAAAGAAAGAAAGAAAGAAGGAGAAAGAAACTTATTTAAAACATTTAGAAAGAAATAAAGGAAGGAAGGAAGAAAGAAAGAAAGAAAGAAGGAAGCTGACTGATTTCAAACAAATTAGTTTCTGTGCATTAGAATATATTTTGAAACTGACTTTGATTTCCTTAGCCATCTAGAAATAAAATGAGAATAGATAAAATCCTTCCAGTTTTCTGTGCCACATTAAATGACTTCTACAGTCCATTGAACTGGTTACAATGTAAAGGTTTTCCTTTTTAGCACTAGACCCAATTTTAAGATGAGGAATGCTGTCATAGGGAAATATCCAACTCTTCATGACCCCATTTTGAGGTCTTCTTGGCAACACAGAATATATGTAATAAATGTTTGCTGCAATGGATTGAAGCAATTTGTGCTATTCTTACTATTTCTGTTGGAACTATCATATCTGCCACCTTATCATTTAGTTGCTAGATTATTTTGAGTAAGTTTTTTTTTTATTTTACTAGGCTTATGGGAGCAAGGTGGTACACTGAACCTACAGTCAAGAAGAAATGAGTTCAAATTTAGCTTCAAATACTTCCTAATTGTTTAGCACTGGGAAAGTCACTTAACCTTTGCCTGCCTTTATTTTCCTTATATAAAATGGGAATAAATATAACACCTACCTCCTCAACCTTTTTTGGAGAATAAAATGAAATAGTATTTGTAAAACATTTAACTAGCTACTTGTTACCTAAATTTCTCATCTGTAAAGTGAAGATACTGGGCTAGATCAGTGGTGTCAGACTCAAATAAGAACAGAGGCCACTAATCCATACCTAAGGATGTCTTTGACCATAATTAATTTAGTTTTAAAACATGTGTTAGCATATTTTTTTTTGTTTTTTAAAACCCTTACTTTCTCTCTTAGAATTGATACTAAGTATTGATTTATCGTATTTGTTTTGTTAAATATTTCTCAGTTATGTTTTAATCTGGTTCAGGTTTTGTTCAGCATGCTATGAGCTCTGTGTTTGATCCTTCTGTGCTAGATAAACCCTAAGCTCCCTCCCAGCTCCAGCATCCTATGTTCTAAGGGTCTTTTCAGCTCTCACATCCAATATTCTATGTCCTAAGTGCTCTTCTAGCTCTGACCTTCTACGTTCTGACATTTTTTGGTTTTGACATTCTGTAACTCTGCCCTCTCTGTTCTACTAAATTCTCTGTTGTGTTTCTCAGAGTGGAAACTCCATCATTGTCCTCATCCTAGCCATCATCAATCTATATTTACTGATTATTCAGACTAATATTGAACTGAATTAAGACAGAGAGGACACGACAGTGAAAGAGTTTACAATCTGATGTTCAATCTCGAGTAGGCACATACATAGTTGTTTTTTAAATAAGTTTCATCTGAGTGAAGTGTAATTTATATGCCTTCCTCATCAGTATGCAGCCCTTGTGATTAGTGGTGAACTCCTCTTAGGCCACTTGCATGAATGATTACAATAAATGAGGTGTCATTTAAGAGCTTATGATATGAAGATTGTAAGTATTGGACTGAATGTACAAAATATTAATTGATAAAAAAAAGTAATTAATGAAAAACTAATTAAAATAGACAGTCCAAGGCAGAGTTCTTCTAGAACCCTGGACTGGTTTCAATTAATGAGTCTCTGATGAGCTTATAATATGCAATTTGTAAGTATTACCCCTAATGTACAATATTAATACAAAAATTAATTAATGAAAAAGCAAATTAAATCTGAGTTCCCTTAAAATTTTCCAAAGAGCGATGCATTGAACTGAACTTTCAAGTATTAGGATGTGAATTCATGAAAACTCTCCTGATGACAATGACAGTAGCACCAGAGAGACAATAAATACAACATTATACCAGGAAAACTTATCCAGGGAATTTATCTCTGTTGTGTATCAATAGACTTGAACTAGAGAAAAAACAATAGAGATAAAGAACTGTGAGGCTGGGGAAAATGCTTAGTGGGAAAGTAATTGGGACATTTTCAGTGCCCCTGACTAAGGAAAAGAAAACATTTTTGGTGTTTAATAATAATAATAATAATAATAGGTCACACTTTCTTTTACAGTTTTCCAAGCACCTTCTTCTTTGCAACCATGTGAAGAAGATTGTACAAATATTATTATCCCTGTTTTACAACTTAGGAAACTCAGTCTTAAAGAGAGAGAATGACTTTGTCCATTCATCTGAGTTTAGTTGTGTTGTGTTGAGACTTTTTGGGCAAAGATACTGACTGGAGTGGTTTGCCATTTCCTTCTCTAGTTCAATTTAGTGGATGAAGTTAAATGAGTTTCCCAGGGTCACACAGGTAGAAAGTGTCTGTGGCCTGGTGTTCTATCCACTCTGTCACCTAGCTGAGTAGGCAATATCTAAGCCAGAATTCAAGTCTGGGTCTTTTTACTCCAAATGTAGAGCTTTTCTTACTATACTCCGCTGTCACTCTAAGCCCTGTTTTCCTCTGTCATCAAAAAAGGAGTATAGAATTTAGACCCAGAAGAGACCCTATAGAGGTTATATAGTCTAGCATTCTCATTTCGCAGATGAGGAAACTAAGTCTTAGAGATGTTGAGTGACTTGCCTTAGGTCTTACAATTAATAAAAGACAAACTCAGGCTTCAGTCCTAGGTGCTATTTCTACTACTGTGCACCATTTCTCAAGGGGAAGAAACCAAACCAAACCAAGCCAGAATTAGGGTTTTTTTTTTGCCTCCTCTAAGAAAAGCAGACCAGAAAATCAATGTAGATAAGAACAGGAGATTAAAAACAAATATACTTTTCAGAAAGCTTTATGAAAAATTAACTCTCTCATGTGGCTGAAAACCAGTTTTTATAAAATTTTTTGAGGAAAAAGGTTCTCTGAAGGTCCTTAGTGATGTTAGCTTGCTATGTGGTCCATGGCTTCCATACCATTTGGTAAGGCTGGTTTTGTTTTATTTGTTTTATTTTTTTTTAAACCCTTACCTTCAGTCTTAGAATCAATACTGTATTTTGATTCTAAGGCAGAAGAGTGGTAAGGGCTAGGCAAGGGGGGGTTAAGTGACTTGCCCAGGAATTGTCTGAGGCCAGATTTGAACCTAGGACCTCCGTCTCTAGGCCTAGGTCTCAATCCACTGAGCCACCCAGCTGCCCCCTGGTTTTGTTTTATTAATCTACAGATGATCATTTTATGTTTTAAGTGTATTATTTTAATACTTGTCATTGTAGTTGTTATTGTTCAATTTTTATTGAGTCATGTCTGACTCTTCACAACACCATTTGACAGTTTTCTTGGCAAAGACACTGGAGTAGGTAGTAGTTTGCTCTTTTCTTCTTCAGCTTATTTTACAGTTGAGCAACCTAGGCAAATAGGGTTAAGTAACTTGCCTAGGGTTATATAGCTAGTAAGTATTGAGATCACATTTGAACTCAGGAAGATGTTCTTTTGACTTCAGATCTGGCACTTTATCCACTGTGTCACCTAGCTGCCCTTGAAAACCTTAGCCAGTGAAGGCGAACCTATGGCATGGGTGCCAAAGATAGCATACAGAATTCATTACTAGAAAGGCAGAGGGACTTGGGCAGAGCTGCTCCCTTCCCCCTCTCCATAGTACCTGATGATATTTTTTCACATCCCCACCCCTCTGCCCAGGAGCCAATGGGAGCACACCGTGGGTAAGGTGGGTAGCTCATAGGCAGCAGAGCTGGAGGGGAGCAGAGTGCTCCAGCCATTCCCCTCTCCCTCTCTACACTCACTGAGGACATTCCTTACTTCACTCACCCCTCTGTCCAGCAGCCCAATGGGAGCTCTTTCTCTCTCCCTGTGTGGGGTAAAGGACAAGCTGGACACTGGGTGAGGAGAGGAGGGGCACTGCACATGGTCTGGAGGGGTGGGAGTGGGGCTTGGCATTCTGTCTCTAAAAGGTTCACCATCACTGCCTTAGGCTTTGGTATTCTGGAAAATCCAAATCACCCAAACTCTTTGACTCTGGGCCTCAGGGTATTTGACCAATCCCAACTCCACCATTATGGGGGTTGCAGTCTCCACTACCTAGGTTTGAACTTTTAGATTGGATATTCACAAGGGAGAGACTGAACTTTTGCATTTAAACCAAAGATTTTCAGTGCTATCAGGAAGCTTATTTAATCTGAAATCCTAGCTGAAATTTTTCTCACTTACAATGTTTTGAACATCCAGCCTGTAATGGCAAAACTCTGGTAATGAGAGGGAGTTTATCCTCTCACCAAGCAGCTCACTTCTTTGTTTATTTGTTTGTTTTGGTCTGGAGCCCTGTTTTCATTTGAACCTTCACTGAGGAAAATTATAGGTAGCTCCAAGTGCTACACTTTTATATTGAGAGTTGGCAGGCTCTTCAGTGTCTTTTTATCTATATACCAAAAAAACCTTCACTATAATATACTTACAAATGGGGATCCATCCTCTTCTTCAAGACCTTTGTGGAGCCATAATCCATCACCTCTCAATGTAGCTCATTCAACTTTTGAACAAATCTGATTATTAGAAATTTTTCATGACATTGAGGCCAAGTTTGCATTTTTGCAGTTTCTGCCATTGCTCCTATTTATGCCTTCCAGAGACCAGAACTAATTTAATCCCTCCCCTGCATGATTCCCTTTCAGATATTTTAATTACAGTTTTTTTCGATCTCCATACCCCCAAGATGTCCTTATCCAGTCTAAATATCTCTAGTTTCTTCTACACATTCCTTTTGCCCTATAGCTTCAACCATTTGGTGCTAGTTCTCTCTCAGTTCCAGCCCCAGAGCCATACAATCCAGGTCAAACTCTATATCAAACCCTTTATATATGTGAAAGCAAGAATCAGATCATCCTCAGATCTCTCTAGGATAATGTCTTTTCTTAAGTTCTTGTACGGTCTCCAGTCCCTTCCCGGTTCTGATCATCTTCCTCTGGATGTGCTAGCTTATAACCCAGAACTGACCATAAATTGATCATAATTTAGGAAATTAGAAAATGGGGGCAGGCATACTCAGGTCTTTGGGTACTTGCCAGGAAAAACCAACATTAGCAGAAGGAAATAGTGGCAATCACACTTCAGTCACAGAGGGCATGGAGGCAGAAAGCACAGAAAGACAGAGATAAGTGGCAAAAAGAGGCATGGAGGCAGAGGACAGTGTAGGTACAGGGCATGGTAGAAGGCTGTCAGCCTGGGGAAAAGGATGGGAGGGGTCACTTAGGTAACCATGGATTTGAATTGGGAGCACTGGGCAGCATGGACCTGATGAAGATAGAAGAATGTTGGGAGGGAGCAGAAGTTTGAGGTCTCACTTTTATATTTTTTTTTGGTGTGAGGAAACAGATCAACTCCTATCTGTGCCACTTTGGGGTTAGTTCATTAACATATACAAATCATCTCAAAATTTTTAGTGAAACTCTAGTTATCTCAAATTCTCAGCATCTTTTTTGATGTTCTGCTGATCTAGAGCTGTGGAGATCTAAATTCTGTCTGGTATTTACAGATCATAGGACCAGAACCTGACAAGCAGCACCTAGATGCTTTCCCCTGATTTGGCACATTTCCATGATGTGAATTTTGATTTACATATGATACAATCTGCAAGTTGTGCTTTTTTAATCTTTGGGATGGTTTCTATGTGACTTCCAGGTTCCCCCTTATAATCTTCATTCCTGCTCTTGCTCCTTATTTGCAAACTTACTCTACTGACTAGAAGAGGTTAGTGGTGCTTGTCAGGGGGATAGTAAGAGCAAGATACAATTTTAACAGACCACTATTTCCGAAGTGTGGTCTTCCCAGTAAGGAATATAATAAAACTATTTTTTTTTGGTCTTGGACAGCTGACTTCTATTTATACTGCTTAAGGTCAGTCAGGATAATGGAATTTAGTGCCCAGACTGAGGCACTGATCCTTTTGTGTTCTGCACTGGTTAGACTCCAATCCAGAGAGCTCCAAACTCTTGTTAATTAGAATGATAGGTGAGAAGTCAGAAATACAGAATGTTTAAAGCAATGGATTTGTTGACTTTCCTAGTATCCATTTCGAGAATGTTTAAAATCTATCTTAATTTCTTTCAGAAGCAATGAGTACCTTTTTTTCTTCTTTTCTCTATCTCCTTTCTTTTTCTTTCTCTCACTTTCCCCTTTATACCTTCCATCTTCCTTTCATGCTTTCTAATTCCTATGAATATCCTTACCCTTCTGCCATTTATTATAAATGTAAATTTATGATTAAAGGCCAATATGTTGACATAGAATTTAGAGCTGGGAAGGGACCTTAGACATCATCTAGTCTAACCTCCTCACTTTACAGATGAGGAAACTGAGGCTCAGAAAAGGAACTCAGAAGTCACATCTTCCAGGACAAATTCATTCCTTTTTCTTTATTATTTATGTATGGTCTCTGCTATCAGAATATAAACTCCATGAGGACAAGTTACTGTTTTTTCTACTTGTGTATAGGCCTTCAGTAATGTCTGACACATATCAAGCTCTTTAAAAATGCTCATGATTTGATTTTCAAAATTTCACATTGCTCTTTAGCCCAGGTTTCTATCTCTGACTTACACATATGTGAGCAGGTAGGTGGCACAGTGTATGAGCTCTGGGCCTAGAGTTAAGAGGACCTAAATTCAAGACCAGCTTCAAACAGCTATTAGCTGGGTGACCCTGGGTAAGTCATTTAACCTCTTTTGGCCTGTGATTATCACAGTGCCTGGCACATAATAGGTGCTATATAAATGTTAGTTATCATCACTATTATAATGTTGTTTTTAGAAATCATGTATTTCAAGCTCCTTATTTTGAAGATGAGGAAGCTAAGGTTTATAGAAGGGCAATGAATTGCTCCAAGGTTACAAAAATAGGCAGTACTAGTGCTAGGATTCCCACCCAGATCCTCTAACTAGAGATTTACTATTTCCCCCTACTATACCCTCAATGATCAAAGACTGTCCCAAATGTACTAATTCTTCTAGGCAACTCGTGTATGGCTACCATCCATTAATTTATCACCTATTTCATTGCATATTCCATCCAATTACCAGTATGGGTGCAAAAGTAGAGAATAAAACCACCTTCATGTAATAGAAAGAAGTCTTTGAAATCAGGAGAGGCCAGCTTTAGAGAGACAGTAGCCTTCTGGAAGTATTGCTGCCTTCACCAAGCCAGAAGCTTCTCTAAGTGTTGTCTGTCCTTAGATTTATGATTCCGCCAGGCTGGAAGGCAGACAGAGCCGGAGGCGTAAGAAAACATGCATTTTCTCTCTACTTAGGATACAGTGTCAGTGTTCATCTGGAAAAGATGCAATTACAGGAGACGGATGCTCTCAGCCCAAATCATTCACCATAGAGGTGGGCACTAGCTTGCCTATTTCAGCAGACCATGTTTATGACCTTTCACGAAAAAAACCTGGGTGTAATAGTTGACTCATCACTGTCCTTTACTCTAATATGCCATCTGTGGATCTGTAATTAAAAAAAAAATTTCTGGAAGAAAGCAATCCCAGCACCTCTTAGAACTTTGACCTAATAGCCTGAGGGCTAGAGAGAAAGCTTTAGTCAGTATTCCTGAAAAGTGGTTGAGTAATCACATTTTAAACAATCAAATCCAATTTTAAATGGGTCCATTTAAAGCAACTGTGCAGTGAATCTTTTTGTAAGGGAATTAATTCTTTTGTAATGCAAATAATCACCTAACCTGCTTTGTAAAATTTCATTTATCAGTTTTCTTAAAGTGAGCTATACTCAAATACTGACCAAATTTGCTAGTTCATTCATCACAGTTGTTCCCATATCTGCTCCTTAGTCTAGCATTCAAGATCCACTACAATCTTATTCTTAGAATTATAAGATTTAGAGCTCAGCAGGAATGTGGATAGCATCTAGGTTAGCCCCCTCATTTTTATAAGTGATGAAACTGAAGAGTGGGGACAGTGGGACTTATCAAAATATGATACTGTGCAAAGGAAATTTACCCCTCCCTGCTTTCTGGGGTTGAGCATACCTGGGATGAGCCTGAACTTGACCCAGAGGTGAGGATGACTGTGTGAAGATATCATGGAGTGAATTGGGTCATGAGGATGGAATGGCAGTCAGGAAAAGGCAGAAATAGAGTCAAGAGGTCATGAGACAGGGGGCAGGGAAGATGTCCCCTGCACTTACCCCTGGACTGCTCCCTGGGTAGCCCAGGCAAAATAGAAAGCCACAGTTGGCTTCTGAGGCATGATATGTGAGAGTTAGTGAGTGGAGAAAAAAGTTTCATAAACTGAGGCAGAATAGATTTCACTCTTTCCTGTTTGTTGCTGGCTGGACTTCCCTGTGAGCATGGCTAGGGGCCCCTAATAGTGGCTACAGAATAGCAAGCTAAGTGGAGCAATGAGGGAAGTAACCTATGCACCTCTCTCCTATTTTTCCATCTTTTCCCTCTACTGCTTTTGATTTAATAAAATTATTAATTTATAGTCAGTCTCATAAGTTTCTCTCTTACAATATCTTTTCTTTCTTATCTCATACCTAGTCAAACCAGACTAATCCCACCCCCTACTTCAAGAAAAAGAAACACTCTTTTTAGTAGTATTATTTTTCACTAGTATCCCTGGATAACTGATTTTTCCTTGTTTTGTCCCTCTGCATCATCACCATTATCACTATCATCAAAAACTAATTTCTTTATTTCTTTATCGCATTTGGTCCTTCCAGTACCCCTATGAGATAGGTACTTCATCTAGGTGCATTTGACCATGCCCACAGGAGTCAGATACTTTATCATAGAACATTTGTTTGCATTTTAAAAGTCATCTCATGGAAGTCTGTGCATGGAGAAGACCACCAGTTAACAACATGGTTGTTCACTTAAACTGAGACACAAACAGATTCCTTTCTCTGACCCTCATTTGCTTTTGAAGAAAAACAACAATACTTTCCCCACAAAACATGGCCTATGATACTCAATTCCTTTGTGGATTTATTAAAGATTTTAACTCTGACTGTACATCCTCTATGTTTGTCCACATCACTGTTGTCTGTCATAGGTTCTAAGCCCTTGGACAAGTGGGATAATGTCTGTCTAAATTGCTCCAAACAATATATAGCTCTGCAATTGAGCTCAGCACTACGTATAATTAGTCCCTTAATAACTGCATTTGGATAATGATGCTGTGTGCCTTCAAAATGGCCTGTCAAGAGTTTGGCAGGCTGGTACTCTAAAATACCATTACTGAGGAGAGTGATTGTTTAGTTTGGAATCAGTGCTTTCTTCCTCACTTAATCTATATCCTTTTTTCTGTGTTCCTATTTCCCTTTGGAAGTTTCCCTCATTTCTAAAATGATGAGGAGTTGTACCACTTGGGCATGGATGAGCTATGATTTGCATTGTCAGAGGAAGTATTCATATAATTGAATCAACAGTCCTGTCAAGCCTTTATTTAGGGCTTTCTATATATAAGGCATCATGCTAAAGGCAGGGATTATAAGAAAGCAAAAACAGTCTTTCTCCATGGGAAGCTCATAATATAATGGAGGCAGACAACTTACAAACAATTATGTACAAACAATATAGATGCAGAATAAATTGGAGATGATCTCATAAGGAAGCTACTATCATTTTTTCATTTTTGATTTTATTTAATTGATTAAGAAAATTTTCCATGGTTACATGATTCATGTTCTTTCCCTCCTCTTCTTCCAATTCCCTCCCATAGCCAATGCGTAATTCCAATGGAATTTACATGTGTCATTTGATCAAGACCTATTTCCATATTATTGATATTTGTACTAGAGTGATCATTTAGAGTCTACATCTATCCCCAATCATATCCCCATCGACCCATGTGATCAAACAGTTGTTTTTCTTCTATGTTTTTCTTCTATGTTTCTACTCCCATAGTTCTTTCTCTGGATGTGGATAGCATTCTTTCTCATAGGTCCCTCAGAGTTGTCCTGGATCATTGCATTGCTGCTAATAGAGAAGCCCATTACATTTGATTGTGCCACAATGTATTTGTCTCTGTGTATATGGTTCTCCTTGTTCTGCTCCTTTCTCTCTACATCAATTCCTGGAGGTCATTCCAGTTCACATGGAATTCCTCCAGTTCACGATTCCTTTGAACACAATAGTATTCCATCACCATCAGATACTGCAATTTATTTAGCCATTTCCCAATTGAAGGGCATCCCTCATTTTCCAATTTTTTGCCACCACAAAGAACATGGCTATAAATATTTTTGTACAAGTCTTTTTCCTTATTATCTCTTTGGGGTATAAACCAAGCAGTGCTATGGTTGGATCAAAGGGCAGGCAATCCTTTAAAGCCCCTTGGGTATAGTTCCAAATTGTCATCCAGAATGGTTGAATCAATTCACACCACCACCAGCAATGCATTAATGTCCCTATTTTGCCACATCCCCTCCAACATTTATTACTTTCCTTTGCTGTCATGTTAGCCAATCTGCTAGGTGTGAAGTGGTTCCTCAGAGTCGTTTTGATCTGCAGTTTTTTAATTATAAGAGATTTAGAAGACTTTTTCATGTACTTATTGATAGTTTTGATTTCTTTATCTGAAAATTGCCTATTCATGTCCCTTTTCCATTTATCAATTGGGGAATGGATTGATTTTTTTATGCAATTTATTTAGCTCCTTATGTATTTGAGTAATTAGAGGAACATACTTTCATTAAGTAAGATGGGGGAAGGCTTCTTTCAGAAGGTTGGATTTTAGCTGAGATTTGAAGGAATGTGGAAGATGGAGATGAGGAAGAGACTTTCAAGTGTGAGGAACAGCCAGTGAAAATGCACTAAGAAGAATGCTGGGAATAGTTAGTATCCTTAAATCATTGAGTACGTGGGAAGGGAGTAAAGTGTATGAATAATAGAAAGGTAGGAGGAAGTCAGGTTGTAAAGGATTGAGATTCCTTAAACAAACTATTGAAGGGATTGCTCTGTGGTTTCTATCTAGATTGGACCCCATTTAGAGGTTTGAAATTTTAAGAGATTGACCCTTACCAGAGGGATCATATCTGTCTTGCCTGGCCTGAGAGGGCAGAACTAGTATAAGTGGGTAGATGCTTTATTATGGCAAATTTCAGTTAGGTATCTAGAAGAGATTGCTAACAAATAGACATTATTCAACAATGAACAAGCAGATGTAGCTAGTTCCATGGATTCAGGCAAGGACATACTCCCCTCCCCCTTGTCCTTATTGAGGATGTGTTAGGATCAATAATTCTTGGGTTTTCTGTGTGTGTTCTGGATCCCTCTGACAGTTTATTGAAGTATGTGAACCCCTTCTCAGGACAATGCTTTTAAATACCAAAAATAAAATATATGGAATTATGTAGTGAAAATAAATATGTAATTTCTTTTCTCTTCCAAGTTCACAGACTTCCAAAGCTTTCCACAAATTCTATTCAATTCTTTTCCCTCCTTCCCCTTTTAGGTTAAGAATCTCTGATGGAGAAGGAATTTATATTTCAGGGATGGGTTGTATCATCAAAATTTTTTCTGATTTAAGGATCCCATAATGAGAACATCTCTTCTAGCTTTATTTCCATGGTTATATGATTTAGCAGTTGTCACTGAACTTTGCATTCTTCCTATATGTGTCAAGGACAAGAATCATGTTTATAAAAGAGACCGTTCCTGCTAATTTCTAATGTGAGAGTCCTTAAAAGATACTAGAACTATTAGATGCATTCAATGGGAGGCCTTTTTGCAGAGTTAGATCTTTTCAACTTGACATAATGGGATTATTTCTGGGAGAGAGACAGCTTTTTCCCACTAGGAAAGACAAATGAACCCTTCATGTGGTTTTAAGCAAGTTTGGCTCCTAAGAACAGTTCCTGGAAATACAGGAGAGCCTCTTTGCTGCTGGAAGGACAACTTTGGCTAAGGGTTATGGACAATTTGCTTCTGCTGTGATTCTTGTGAAGTCAGTGTTTGTGGCTGAGTTCTTATCGATCAGTTTAACTTTCAATAAGGATCAAGTGTGTTGCTTGCCTGTGGGGACAAATGGTTTTATGTATTGCTGGCAGTTAGCTGGCCCAGGGGCCAACATGGATAGGAAGTAGGTAGGCATATTGGTCTCTATGTTATTAACTCCTCTTTTGGCTTGGCTGGACCATCTCTATGGCCTTCCATCTTAGAATATGTTGGGAAAGAATTGAAACTGGAAGAGAAGTAGTTGGAGAAGATTTTCTAAAAGTAAGTCTTACTATGTGATCTTGGAGGGAAGGTGGAGGAGAGGAGGGGAACGAAAAAGGAGGGAATAAACATTTTTATAGCACCTACTATGTATGTGCCAGGTGCTGATGCGAGGCACTTTATAAATATCATCTCATTTTATCCATTTTACAGTTGAGGAAATTGAGACAAACAGAGGTTGTGATTTGCCCGGGAATGAACTCAGATCTTCCAGATTCCAAGCCTAACACTAACCCCTTTGCCATCTACTTTCTCTTGAATAGGTCCTGTACCTCTTTGGACCTCCATTTTCCCACCACTAAAATGAGGGGCTTAGAATTTGATCTTTAAGTTCCTACTAACTGACATTTAATGTCCTAAAGCCCCTTCAAGTTATAACTTTCTATTCTTTATGCTGGGAGGTTTCTCTTAGTTTGAATATACTATATGTTCTGTTTTTTAAAGGTCCCTTTGAGCTCTTACATTTTGTATGTAAATGGCCCTTCCAGTGCTAATGTTCTATTCTTTCAAGACCTTTCCATCTCTGACACTCTATTGTCAAAGACCCCCTTCTAGTACTGTCATTTGAGGTGTAAGGATCTTTTCCATCTCAGATACTCTTATTCCTGAGAAGCCCCTTCTGGTTCTGAAATTCTGTGTTCTAAGGTCCCCTTCCTCTTTCAAATTCTGTAATTCTCTGACCCTGCTACGCTATTTCTCAATAGACAAAGCCTGGGCAATGAGACAGATGTCAAACTGAATTCAATTCAAATCAGCAAACATTTATTAAGCGCCTACTATATAATGCTCTACAACAGCCTCATTATGTTCATGTTGCTGTGCCAAACACTGCACCCAGCAAGTTAAACTGACTTGCCTCTTGCTATTGAAGGACTTTCATTATAGTATAGACAATGAACAGAGAGTTGAAGATGAAAATGACCAGGAAGGTGGCCCAGCTTCCCTTTGCTAACCAGCTGAATTCAAAGCCATTCACCTTGGGCTCTGGCTCTGGGATCAGAATAGACACTTGCAGACCCCAGGCTGCAAGCAGGAGGTCTGACATACTTCTTTCTTAAGGGATATCTTAGAGTGATAGTGTTAGAAGTAGCTTACCTTCTCTAATGATTTAGAGTGAGGGTGTCAATCTCAAATAGAAATGGAGGCTACTAATCTATTAAAAAAGATACCTACTGGTCTAGTATTAGCTTAGTTTTAAAAGGGAATATTATCTGTGTTGTTTTCTATTTTTATTTATTTTATTAACAATTTCCTAATTAGGTTTTAATCTGGTCCTGCTGCATTGGCACTTAGAAGTTTTGCTGAAAATGTTTGCTTTGAAGCATCTTTCCCACTCATTGTTTCCTTTGATGTACATCAGACTCCTGTGAAGATAATGATATGTCATTACATCCATTTTTCAGATGGGAGACTGAGGCTCCAGACAGAGGAAGGAAGGAAAGGAATGAAAAAGAAGGAACTTTTCCAAGATGTTATATTAAGAGCCTATTCTTCTTCCCATTTATATCTTTTACCACTGTCATTTCAAAGAATAAGGTGAGAGAAAATTAGAGACTTATATCATGTAGACCATCAGAGGGAAAGTGACCCAAGAAGTCATTTAATCAATCAGTGAGCATTTATTAAGCAACAATGTCCCAGATAATGTGATAAATGCGAGGGATTAAAAAAAAGAGGCAAAAGATAGTCACTGCCCTCAAAGAGCTCATAATCTAATAATCTAGCTCATCCCAGAAGAAGGAATTTCTTCTGTAGCATCCTTCACAAGGTACTGAATCATTGAAAAATTTACATGGAATCATAAACTTTTCTCAAGGTGAATTAAGATGAATTCAGACTAGGAGTCAAGAGGACTTGGATTCTAAATCCTGGTTCTTACAACCAAATCACTATGTGACTCTGGTGACCCAATTTTTTCCTCTGTAAGAGGTGAGAGTTAGATAGAATGATCTATAAGGTCCCTTCTAGCTCCAAGTCATGTGATTCTTAAGGACCCTACAACCCCTAAAACTCAGTGATTCAGAAGAGTAAAATAATTAATGTTCTGATTCATTTTCTCCAGTTGAGAGTTGATCAGAAACAAATTGAACTATGAGGGTAAGAAAAAAAATTTTAGTTTCATTCACTTGAACAGAAATCGCAAGATAAGACGTAACAGTGTCAGCTTACCTGACTAGGGAGAAATTATTGATAAATTAATTTTTCAAAGTTTAGGACTAATGATGGTAGTGATAACTGGCATTTATTCACAAAGCTTACCCAAGTTCACACAACTACTAGGAGTCAAAGATGGAATGCAAATCCAGGGCTTTGTGGACTCCCATTCCAGCCCTCTTTTCCACTATACCAGATGAAGTAGATTTATTCGTAACAAGGGAAGATTTTTCACCTTGTGATCTTTGGAACAGCCACAGTCCAAATCTCTAGACTTCTGCCCAGGGGAATCTCACACTACCTTCCTTAGTGTTGCCTCAGAAACAATCATTTATCCTAATCATATCTCCAAGGTCAGAGTTTGGGCCTGATAGATAAGGATAGGACGCCAGGGATTATGCATTCTTCCTATAAACTAAGATCATGGTTGCAGTGGCAAGGGCAGTTAGGTGGGGGAGAAGAAGATTCCCAGAACAGCATCCTGAGAAATGTGAGAAGAGGTGACTGGAATGGGAATTAAAGCTGAGATGTACAAGAAGAAAGCAGGAGAGAGGCCTGGCCCCATATAAAGGGAGGATTGATCTTGATACGCTGGCAGAATTTAATATTTCCCTTCCCTTTACTGTAGCACTTCTGTTTCTATAGAAACCACCAGTTTTATAGATAGATCCATTCTCCTAAAAAGGGAGGGGAGTTTAGGTTTGACAGAAAGTGCAGAGCTCTCAACCTAGGGAATGGGTTTTCTTAATTGCTGGATTAACAAGCTCACTGGAGCTGTAATGACTACAGAGTTCAAAGAGCACTGAACTGGCAATATGGAGATCTTGTTTTGAGTTCAAATTCAGGCCTTCCTACTTATTGGCTAAGCAGGGTTAGGTAAGTCATACCTTTTCTCTGAGACTTCATTTCACATCTAAAAAATGGGGATAATAATATTCAGAACTAACTAATCCATACTATGAGCATCATGTGAAAGCATTTTGTAAATGGAAGTTCTGTGTGAAAATGGACTTTTGTTGGTGTTGCTAAGGTATTAGTAACAGGTTTTCCTGGAAAGGGAGGAATGAATGAATGAATGAATGAATGAATGAATGAAGCATTTATCAAATGCTTAATATGTGCAAAATTCTGTGTTAAACACTGAAGCTACAAATAGAAAAGGAAGACTTCTCTCAAAGTGCTCACATTCTAATTGAAGGGACAACACATAGAGAAGGTTTCAACTGCAGGTCAGATAGAAAGGTCTCATGATCCCTAGGGGGTAGTGGCAAAGCAGATGGTAATGCCTTTGCTTTAATGACATTTCCATTGACAGAATCATATCTGTTTCTAAAGTTGAGCCATTGGACAGTGCCAAGAATTTTGATGGCAAGAGGTTTCTTTTCTGAGTCTTCATTAGCTTTGTAACCCCTGCAGGAGTATTTACCAGATCACATCTTTTTCCATAAGGCTTGCCTCTCAGGATGATGGCTCAGGTCACTGGGCTATTTCCAAGACTCTTAGGTTCAGAGTTCTAGAATGGTCTCTTCCAGGGTTGGAGAGAAGAGACTATGTCATTGCTATCCTGAGGAATGGGGGAAGTACTTGTTCTCCTTGGCTTAAGAAGATACAACTATGAACAGTGGTTAGGGGCTTTACATAAGGAAAAACTTCCTGACAATTAAAGTTGTCTCAAAGTAGAACCATTGGTTCTAGGAATAGGGCCTTGTTACTGGAGGACTTCAAAAGAAGGCTGGATAATCCCTCTTGGGTACATGCTCAGCAAATTCTTACTCAGATAGATAGTAAGCTAGATTACCTCTGAGATTATGTTATTAATTCTGTGGTGATGATATCTTTTGCTCATAAAACCGCAAATATGGGAGCTCTGGAATTCAGTAAATATTTTCCTAGAGAGTACACAGATCCTTTCTTAGGGAAAGAATATTTTCTAATGATTTCATGACTCTCCTTAGATAACTCAGCAAATTAATAACAACATAATTAATGTAAGTCTTTTAAGGGCAAAAACTGTTTTTCTTTCCTTTTCTCTTTTCTGTTCCCTACTGAGTTAAATTCAAACTCTTTTATTTGGTATTCAAGGTGCTTCACAAAATGGTACTATCTTATTTCCCCATCCCTATCTTACTCACATCCATGTAGTCGTTACTTAAACTTGACTAGACAAGTCTTCAACCTATGACTAGGGCGGAGACTTCCCCTCCTTCATGCTTTTATTCTCCTTGTCCTTTCTGTCCTGTTTCCTTTTCTGCCTGTTGAATTCCCTGTTTTTGTTGAGTCATTATCAGTTGTGTCTGACTCTTCATGACTCTATTTGGGGTTTTCTTGGCAAAGATATTAGAATGGTTTGTTGTTTCTTTCCCCAGCTCATTTTACAAATGAGGAAACTGAGGCAAGGAGGGTTAAATGGCTTGTCTGGGGTCTACAGTTAGTGTCTGAGAATGGATTTGAACTTAGGAAGATGAGCCTTCCTGACTATGCACTGTGCCTCCTAACTGCCCAGTTGACTTCTTATCTATTCTTTAGAGTCCAAATTATATGCTACCTCTTCTAGGAAACCTTCCCTGACCTGTTCAGTCATTAATGCCCTTTCACCCAAGACTTCATATAGCATTTTGTTTTGTATTTCTCTGATGCACTTGTCATAGAGTTGTCAGTCTTGGTGTCTTATTTCCTTCTATATATCTCATTTAAACTTTGTAACCTCTACTGCCACATTAAGTGCCTAATAAATGTTTAGTAAATTCAGTTGGATTTAGCACTCACAAGAGAGGCATGAAAGCCCTGTCAGAGTTTCAATCAGTTGAGACCACAATTTGAAATTCATGCATCTAAAACACAGCAGTATGTACAATCTGTGATTGCAGGATTAGTTCTATGGGGCTAGTAGTAGGGCACAGGGATTTCATTCATGTTACCCCTCATCATTGCATCATAGGAATAAGGATCCTAAAAAGCCTCGGGCTAAGCTAGCTCCCAGTGTGAGGACAGGCAAATGATTGCATCTCCAAGGGTCTTCTCTGGATACTGGGGGATTTCTTTTGACCATGCTGCCCTCTTTTCTCTGACTAAGATTTTTGAGGGCACCTGATTTTCTTCTCTTCCAGTGGATTGGAGCTGACAGTGTCCAGACGTTACATCAGCACCCGCCACTCCATATCTGTCTCTCTCTCTTTCCCCCCAAGGCAGCGTTGACATGCTTAACTAATGTGTTGTCAAAACCCTGACAGGGTGGAGTCAGCGTGAAAGGAGCACATCTTGCCTGAAGCCAGCACAAAGTGCTAGGACAATCATAGTCCATTGCTCCAGATGCCAGAGCAGTGATACCCATTTCCCATGAGGGTTGAGGTAGAGATGACAGGGAGTTGAGGGTGAGGGTGGTCCCTTTAAGCCATTTTTCCCTCAGCCAGAATGATGGTCCACACAGAGTGATAGAGGTACCACTGTGTTGGACTTTAGAAAGGAAGAGGCCTATTCCTATGTGCATCTCTTTATGTGATATTTCATTGGATGTGATAAACGAGGCTGTACATCTGTTCTGTGGCAGATTGGTCCCAGGAGAAGAGGTTGGAGATTTTTGCAGAGCAACTAAAATATTCTTCCATATCCAGCCTCCAGATCAATAGGGGGAAGAAGTTAAGGGAAAGAAGATTCCTTTTGCCCTAAATGTATGCAGTGGCCTAGAGAGGAGGATATTTATTCCCTTTACCTAGAGTTTCAATAGATGTTAGAATGCATAAAATGATAGGACAAGTCTGCTTATAATATAGAATGGATGGAAGGAGGATTAGATTTGGAATCAGAAGAACACTGGCTCTCCAGTCTAAGGACCCGGATTCAAGTCATATCTCTGATGCTCACAATATGACTGTGGTCAAGTCACCTAGCCAGTAAGGCTTCAGTTTTTTTCATCAGTAAAATGGAGGGGAAGGATAAGAAGGCTTCCAGAATCCCTTTCAGTTCTTGAGCTACAATCTAAAATCCTATGACCTGACTAGAGGCCCAGCTTTGTTACTTACAGTGTGATTGTGAGCAATTCAGTGACCTCTATTTCTTGGTTTCTTTCTTTGTTGAATGGGAATAATACTTGCATTACAGACCAATCAAGGTCATCGTGAAGAAAGTGCATTGTAAACATTAAAAGCCATTTTAGAAACAAGAGCTTAATTATAAATTTAAGAAAGAGTTGAAGGCCAGAAGTTAGAACCCCTGGCCTTTTTTTCATTTCTACCACTAATTATACTAACTACTTTAAGGAGGCATGATTTCCTCAGCATAGATACTCTCTTTACCAGAAGGGCACCCCTTCAGGTTTTAGCAGAGAGTTTATTTTTTTTAAATTAAATTAAAAATTTTATACATTGATACAATTTTTAATAATAATTTTCTGACATTTTCAATCCATGTTTTCTCCCTCCCTTTCTCTCTTCCTTTCTTCCTAACATGGCAGGTAATATGCTATAGATTATACATATGTTGTCATATAATACCTATTTCAATGTTTATCATGTTGTGAAAGATGACACATTTCACTTATAAAAGGAAAAAACTCATTAAAGAGATAAAGTGAAGAATGGCATGCTTCAATCTGCATCCAGGTTCTATCAGTTTCTTTTTTGGTGGCGGATAGCCTTTTTTGCCATGAGTCCCTTGGAGTTGTCCTGGATCTGACATTATAGATAATAGTTAAGTTATTGTTCTTTATTGCTGTTACTGTGTACAATGTTCTGCTGGTTCTACTCATTTCAATTCACATCATTGTTTATGTCTTTCCAGGCTTTTTTGGTGATCATCTTATTTGTTATTTTTTATGGCATAATAGTATTTCATCGCAAGCAAATGCAAACAGTTTCATGAATAGTCATAGCCCCTCCAAAATCATCACCTAGTAGTTTCTCCACACTAAGCAAAACATAGTTCATGGACAATAGATTCAGAGTCCATTATCAGACTTGCATGCAAAACCTGTGTAGTTTTGTAGCATCTGCCCTCTTTTATATGCTGCTAGCATATATTACTGGAACTCAGAGCCACCTGATAGCTCACATTTGCCTAGTGCTTTAGAATCCACAAAATGTTTTCCTCCATTGGAGGAAAATGAGAAGTGTTGCAGTGACTTTGGGAAAATAGGCTCATTATTGAGAGTTGTGAATTGCTCCAGTTATTCAAGAAAGTAATTTATAACTATGTCCAAAAAGTTACTAAAATGTATATATCCAGGACCTATGCTCCAAAGAAATCAAAGAAGGAAGAGGACCTATATGTAAAAAAATATTTCTAGCTAATCTTTTCATACTATCCAAAATTGGAACTAAAGAGAGTGTCTTCCTATTGGGTAGTAGCTAAAAAAAGTTGTGGTATATGGATATAATGGATTTATTATGCTATAAAAATGATGAAATGAACAATTTTAGAAGAAATTGGGAAGGCTTTTTGAAATGTTGCAGAGTGAAGAGAATGGAATAAGAACAACTTATGCAATGACAACAACACTCTAGAGAAAAAAAACAAATTTGGAAGACTTTAGAACTCTGATCATTGTAATGATAAACCGTGAGTGCAAAAGAGAGAAGGTTATTATCCATTTACTTTGTGATAAAGACTTTGTTTTGCTGGGCTGTGAAAGGCTTTATTTTTCAAGTTTTGTTTTGTTTTGTTTTAATTGACTCAGTGGAGGTGGGGCAAAGGGTGGTAGGATGGAGAGATCAATAATAAATTAGTAACATAAATTAAAAATTAGCCAATTAAAACAGGTTGTACAACTACTATTTATTCCCATTTTATAGCACAGCTAAGTTGTAGAATGGATAGAGCACTGGGCCTGTAAATAAGAAGATCTAAGTTCAAATCTGACTACAGATAGTTACTAGCTCTGAAACCCTGGGCAAGTCACTTAACCTTGTTTGCCTCAGTTTCATCATCTATAAAATGAGCTGGAGAAAGAAACAGTAAACCATTCCAGTATCTTTGTCAAGAAAATCCCAAATGGGGTTACCAAGAGTTGGACAAGACTGAAAAATGATTCAACAACAACAAATTGTAATGACTATTTTGTCAGTAAGTGTTAAGATTTGGTTTTCAAAGTAAAATCTCTGGATTCTAATTCCAGTGATCTTCTTTTTCTTATAACCCCTACCTTCTACCTTAAAATCAATACTATGTATTGATTGGTTCTAAGGCAGAAAAGTGGTTAAGGGTAAGGTAATGGGGATTAAGTGACTTACTCAGATCACATGGCTAGGGAGTATCTGAGGCCAAATTTGAACCCAGGACCTCATATCTCCAGGCACTAGTTCTATCCTCTGGGACACCTACCTTTGCCTTCCAATGATCTTTTCACTGTACTAGATTTGTCCCTCTTGTGTGATCTTAGGTAATTTACTTCACTTATCTAGGCCTCAGTTTCCCTCTCTGGAGAAGAAGCTGTTTAGACTAGATGAACTCTGGGGTTCCTTGTGAAGTCTCTTCCCATTCTGACATTCTAAGTCTATGAGGAAAGAACAATTAAGAATTTATTAAGCATTGACTATTTCTGGTACTGACAAAACCTTTGGGGAAACAAACACGAAAGTAAGACAATTCCTGACCTTAAGGAATTTGTCTTTTAATAGCTAGAGATTTCACAGTAAGGGGAGTAGTGGCCATGAAGGGTTATTTTGGTTTAGAAAGTCACAGGGCTGGTCAGTGGAGGTGCAGGGGAGTTGATTGACAGGCCCCTTCTAGTAGGATTGATTTGATTATAGTTCCAGAACTGGCAAGCTGCAGGGAGGGGAAAGAAGAAAGGCATTAGTACAACAGTAGGGCATGTAGCAAGCAGGTGCCTGGAGAGGAATGTTAAGCTTGTCTGGACTAGCTAGATATAGAAAGGCATGTGATTCACCAGTCAGGACAGCATGGACATCCCAGCAGAAGTTCCAGAACTGAGAGGTTTAAATTCCTCAGGGCACGGCCTTTTCACCTGAGAGTATAGTCACAGACACTGACCAGGTAGATGGCTAGAAAGTGAATAATAATAATAACTAGCATTTATATAAAGAATTTAAGGTTTTCAAAACACCATATGTAATTTCATTATATATTCACAAGAATCCTAGAAAGTAAAATTTATTTATCTCCATTTTTACAGACAAGAAAATTGAGGCAAATAGAACCTAAGTGAATTGCTAGTAAGTATCTGACCCCAAATTTGAATTTAGGTCTACCTGATTCCAAGTCTTGCACTCTAGCTGTTATGCCAGCTTTGCTTGTTTAGTTATTTAAGTGTATTTTTCGAGATTACATGTTGATACAATAAAAAAAATAAACAACTCTTATTTTCCATCTTAGAATCAACACCATTTTATTGGTTCCAAGGCAGAAGAGTGATAAGGGCTAGGAAATGAGGGTTACTCGACTTGTATAGGGTTATACAACTAGGAAGTGTCTGAGACTAGACTTGAAATCTGGAAGATGAATCTTCCTGACTCCAAGCCGGTATTCTGTCCACTGCAACACCTATCCACCCATACTATGCCTGATAGTTTCTGTTAAGTGTGTAACTATGAAGCATTCCTAAGACTGTTTGGATATAGTGGGCCATCCCATATTTGTTGCTTGGGAACAAATGGCATTTCAGGGATTATTTGACTTTGAATAAATACCTAAAGATTTGCATTAGACCACTTGGTAATATGACCTGTCCTTGGTAAAGAACTGTTTCAAACTAGAATGACCTACTTTTTTGAAGTAATGAGTTCCCAAGCATTAGAATATTTCAAACAGAAATGACCACTTGTTATAAAGAGGATTTGACACAAAAAAAGTAATTGGACTAGATTATCTCTCAGATCTCTTCTAACTGAGTTTTTATTATTCTATAGGATTAAGATCTTTCTAGAATTTATAAAGATAAAATACTTGTTCAGATATATTATGTATGGCTCCAGAAGGAGCTCTGTACTCTTTATGAAAGGGGAAGGAAAGTGGGGGCATGAGACTTAGAGGAGAGGAAGAAACCCAAGGTCTGAGTAGGGATCTTCTTTACTATTCTCCACTTGATTTCCTTTCCAGAGAGAGTCACTGGGCTGTGTGGATTTGTGGGAAAGAAATGCATAGGGAGAGGAAAGGAAAGGTCAGACCTCAGGAGGTATTGCTCTCTTTCCCACATTCTTATCTTTAAACTGAGACTTTAGAGCTTTTTGAAAGGGGAAGTACAAGAAAACCTTAATTGTTGCAGTTAGTAGAATCTGAGAAAATGTGACACTAGGTGAAGCAATGTTACAGACTATAGGAGACAGTTTCATTAGAATAGTAGTATAAATAAGGGATGACTTAATTGATTTTGAGACGGCTTCACTTGATAGTGAGGTTCTGGTGACCTTAGGTAATATGGACCTTAGGTAATATAGACTTGATATGTACCAGAGAGGGGAACTCAGTTTTACTATTTGTAAAATAAGGTGAGTTGTATTGGGTTATCTCAGAGGTCCTTTCCAGCTCTGACATTCTTTGGGTAAATTGAAAGGATTAATTCATCAATCAAGTTTTTATATACTAAGTGGCCTTTCAGGTTCCTTCTAGTTCTGAGATGCTGTAATTATATGGAAGCACAAGAACATTACTTGCACCAAAAAAGGAGCAGCCCATGTCATACTTATGGTACTCCCTTGCCTTGTTCAGGTGATGCTGAAGGAGTGAAACCTCAAAGCATTGGTTAATGTGTTGATGGTAACCTGGTAACAGGTCTCTAGTAGAGCACAATAAAATTATGTCCTTAGCAATTATTTTTAGATAAATATTCTTATCACTGTGCAATGGTTCATGAGCAGACCCAATCAGCTTGCCAGCTAATGCATCCTCTCCATATAGAGAATTCTAGAATGCTTGTTTCCAAGAAAATCATGATGAAGTGTAAGAGAAGTAACTTAGAGAGACAGTGAAGTATGTATAAACATTCTTTAAATTGTCTCAAATGGTTATGTAGTAAAGGGGAGGCTCTTTGAGCTTTGGAGGCTTTGGAGGCACTCAAAAAAGGTTATAGGCATTTGTATAATTTTCATTAAATCCATGATTTAAAATTTTTTGTTTGAGAAAATTTTCAGGAAAAGAAGCTTGCTAACTCCTTGAATCAAGAAAATTAACTGCTTGGAGAAAGTCCAATAAAGAAACCTCTACTACATCAGAAGATCCAGAATGAACTTGGGAATGTATTTGATTGAACTGTGGGAGGTGAATGCATTTATTCTGAATGTAAACTTTTATTTCAAAGGGGACTCCCCCCTAATTGGCTTTTTGTCAATGTGCCTAGCAAATCTTGGTTTTGCTATCTCTCTCTTCTTTTATTTCCCTCTTATCTCTAACTATTGTAGCTTCCTCTTAGAAAGTGCAATATTGTATGCATCTGTAACTAGAAAATCTTTAGAAGTATAAGATAATTATGTTTAAATGATCCATTGGGGAGAGTAGTCTCCCAAAGGATCATTAGGGGGATTGTGTAATTAGAATATGTTACCCTAAAAACTACAATTCCAAGCACCCCACTCTCTTCATGTTACATGCTGATGTAGGGAGGATATACATTTGGAGTAGCCTCACTTCTCACTCTCTTATCTTCCTGTTGGGACTTTGGTGGAGTGGGCTTTTTAAACAGGCAAGGAGAGCTTAATCACGTGGTCTTAATTTTGTTAAATAATTAGGTTTTTATATTTCTATTTCTTTTTTATTCCTTCAACTTTCAAGTGATTATTAATAAACTTTATAAAATTAATACTTGGATTTGCTGGATATTAATTTAAGTCCTACACATTAGTCAGTCTTTTTGCCTCAGTTGCTTTCAGGGGATCTCAGGGACATTTGCACATGGCATCTTGGGAGTTTCAAAAGATTGCTGGAGTAGACCATTCAGGAGTCAGAGTCTAGGCCATGCATGGTAGCCAGTCCAATATCAGTACTCTGAGGAGTAAGGGACAGCCTTTGATCAGAAGCTGCAGTGAAAACTTAGATAGCAGAGATGCCACATTTGGACATGATCTTGCTGGGGCTGATGCTATGTAGTAACTGACTTAAGTTGTGAGTCTACTCCCCAAAACTCTTAGGGGAGAGAGTATTCTATGTCCCCTCCTTCCCCTTTTACCATGTGTTAGGGAAGAAGAATGTTTATATGTTTGTTTTTGCTAAATAGCTGAGGTAAGTATCCCATAACTAATTAATATTAAGTGGTTACATGGAACTGGTATGCTAGCACATGCTCTTAACAGTGTAAGGGGGAGGATGTAGCCAACAAGGCCTCACGCCAATGGTAGTAGAGAAAGAAATCACCCCATTAACCTCTTAGGGCACCCTAGAATTCATAGTAAGAGGAATGTGTAGCCAGCCTGACTCTGGGAGAGTGGGCTAAGAGGTAAAATAACTTACCCAGGATAATACAATTAGTAAGTATATTTTATTAATGATCTAAGTGAAAATATCAAATTTGTTGGAGAAAAAACTGGGCAAGATTGCTAATTCAAATATTGTGGTAGATAGAATAGAAGCCCTAGAGTCAGGAGGGCCTGAGTTCAAATGTGTCTTCAGACACTATCTGTATGACTTTGATCAAGTTACTTAACATTGTTTGCCTCAGTCTCCTCATCTATAAAATGAGCTAGAGAAGGAAATGGCCACTCCAGTGTCTTTGCTAAGAAAATCTTAAATGGGGTTACCAAGAGCAGACATGATTAATCAGCTAAACAACAGCAACAACAGCAAAAGCCATAATATTGGGCTGAATTCATTAAGATGAAATTTAATAAGGGTAAATATAAAACATCCTGACATTTAAAAAACAAGAGCAACAACAATGGCACAAGTACAAGATGGAGGAAAAAAGGATATAGTATTTTAGTAGATTGCAAGATCAATATGACTTAATATTTAATATGACAAGCAAAAAAGCTAGTGCCATCTAAATCTACCATGATGGAAGCATGGATGTTTTGGAGGAGGAAGTCAGTAATCATATATTCTTTCCTGGCCAGTCAACACCTAGAGTATGATATTTAGATCTGAGCACCACATTTTAGGAATGGCATTGTTATACTGGTATACATTCAAAGAAAGGCAGCATGGGTAGTGAAGGGGACTCAAACTCATGCTATATGAAAATCAGGAGATATTTCGCAACTTAAATTAAATATCTGAAGGACTGTTATGTAGAAAGGGATTATTCCATGTACACCTACAAGGCAGAAATGGTATTGTTAGAAGTCACAGGGAAGTGGGTTCAGGCTTAATTTAAGGGAGAATTTTCTAACAAATAAGAACTATCCAGAAATGAGATGGGTTGCTTGGTGAAATAATGAGTTCCCCATCATTGGATATTTAAATTGAAAATGGCCTTAAAGATAATCTGTTTTAGTACCTTTATTTCAAAATACAATGGGACTAAAAACCATAGAGGTTAAGTAATTTGCCTGAGATCACACTATTAAGCAAAGATTGGCTGACTTCTTATAAATATTTCATGGAGAGACTCCAGGTACCAGATAGGAGGAATGATTAGATGATTTCTCTTCTTATCACCCAGTTCAATCTGTTGTTGTGGAAGGAGCACTGTCTAGGAAGAGTTAGAACTGGGTTCTCATCCCAGCCCTTTCAGATGTATAACCTTGGGCTCTGATCCTCAGTTTCTCCTGCTATAAAATAAAAAGTTTGGGTAAGCTATTTTTTAGTTTGGGAACATCACTTTTAGTGCTCTTTTATAATTGGGAATGTCTATGATAACCTAACTTTTTTTTTGTTAAAGCAATTTAAAAAAATTCTTTCCATCCCTATTGATTATTGTATTGTAAGAATTGTATAATATGAGGTAGATGACCATTGCTCAATGAATTATGAAAAGGAGTCAAAATGTATTCCATGTAGTTTCTTGAAAGGGAATACTGCCTTTGGGGGAAAAAAGACACATAGTCATTAATCTCTTTAGCAATAAAATGGTTTCATCTTCACATAAATCATTTGTCTAACTGTAAGTCTTTGACTCAGTACCCTGACTCACTAAATGGGAACCTAAGAATTCACATAAAGGGAATGGCCAATATGACTTTGTGAACCCAAAAGTTGCTCAGCATCACCTAAAATTGGTTGGAAGGAGGCTGCATGGTTTCCTGGTGGAAAAGCATTAGGCGTGTGGTAAGGGACCATGTTTCTAGTTTCTTCTACACTGCTTAGTTACTGAATGACCTTAAAAAAAGCTTCAAGCTTTGTAAATTGCTTTATGAGTATGATATCATTGGGTTTTCACAACACTGTTTTCTCCTTTGGAGAAACTGCATAAAGAAACTGAGCTTGAGAGGCTAAATACCTTGCCCAGGGCCACATAATCAGTAAATGCCTGAAGCAAGATTTGCATTCAGATGTTCCTGACTAAGATTAGTGCTCTATTCACTGTGCCACTTAGTCACTTTGCTCTGGCACAAGGAAGGGTTCCTGATATTATAGATTTAGATTTGGAACAGACCATAAAGGCCATCTCATCAGTTCCCCTCTTTAAATGATGAGGAATTGAGAGCCAAAGATATTTGTTCAAATTCACACATGTAATTATCAGCAAAACCAGGATTTCAACCTAGGTAATGGGATCATGGATTTAGATCTAGAAGAGACACTAGTGGTGCATTGAAATCAGCACTCCAATTTTATAAATAAAGAAATTGAGGCTTGGAGAGATTAAATAACAGAGATGGGATTTGAACCCAACTCTTCCTGATTCCATGTCCAATAAACTCCATTATAATATTCTATAATCCATCATTTTTTCCAAACTTCCTTGAGCTATGAAAATAAAAGATGTTTTATTGATGAGATGAGAATAATAGATGTACAGGCTATTTCATCTAAGACTTTCAATTTAAATATGTGGAACTGAGGCCCAGAGAGGTTCAGTAATTTGTCTAGGGTCACACAGAAAGTGAATAAGCAAAACTCAGATTTGAACCTCTGTTTTCTAACTTCAAATCTACCATTTGCCCCACTGCACTCCCTAAGATTTTAAAAATGAAAGGAAATGAAGCCTGCAGTCATTTATAAAGTGATTACATAATCTAGGGATTCTTAACCTTATTTATGCATGGACAGTTTTAGCAGTCTGGTGAAGCCTCTGAACTCCTTCTCAGAATAATGTTTTTAAATACATAAAATGAACAAAGTAACCAATTAGATTGAAATAGTTATCAAAATATTTTTAAAAAATTAACTACTCCAGGTTAATAAGCTCTAATTAATTTGACTCCCTAATTTTACAGATGAAGAAATTGAAGGCTAGAGATGTGATATAATTTACTTTGAGGCCACATAAATTCGCAGGTAACAGAGTGGAGATTTTAACTCAGGTCCTTTGCCTCCAGTGCTATTTCCATCCACCATAATGCTTCCATAAGAAATGCTCAAGAAGCTTTGTTTAAATAAATAGTTGTGAGTGTTGTACCCAAATTTTAATACTTAACCCAGGTTCTATCATGGCCGGAGGAAGAATCNTGTTGTACCCAAATTTTAATACTTAACCCAGGTTCTATCATGGCCGGAGGAAGAACCACACTGACAATGCAATATGCAAGAAGAGGCTCATTCTTTACTAGCAATAATAGCTAGGGTCGCTAGGCAGAGAGGCATGCCTGAACGACCCCTTGGAATTCTCAGCCAAGAGTTTATATAGAAATGTTTGGGGAAGGGGGTTGGTACATACATAATTATCAAGGTAGTGTCAGGGACAGGTGGTCAGGAAGCATCTGGGGAGGGGGGGGTTTCAGGGTCAGGGGGCTGGAAGCATTTGGCAAACATACATTAAATAGGCAAATATTGTAAAACAGGCAAACATAGACAAACATTCCTCAAGACATCAGATAAGATAGCTTCAGTTTTAGGTTTATGATAGGGGGAGATAAGGAAGACTGTGCTGGGAAACCTTGGGGGCTGGGGGTAGCTAGCCCAGGCCAGAAATAGTTCAGTAGGCTGCCAGACTGATTTTTAAATCCAACATGAGTTTATTGCATTTCCTGCATTTATAGGTTGAGTCAAGAGGAGAAATCTGTCTGCTCCAACTCTCCCTCCTCATATTTATGAATGTATGGCTGCAGGGATAGGTAGAAATGTCATGAGGGAACACTTGAGAAGAATGTCTTCTGAATTCTGAGACTCTGTCCATCTTACATATGTTTCCCTTTACTAAACTCAGATTGGGTTGGAAAGCTCCCTTGGCCAGGAGTAGCAATTGATATCCCTTTGAAATTGATGAAATATTTAAGTATTTGCTATCTGGGCTTGTTATGAATCCCAATTTGCAAAAAACTTACTTAATAGGAGTTATGACCCATGAATATTCTCCAGAAGATTTTTGAGCCTTTATTCTTGTGGTAGATTACAAGAAGGGATGATGATTTAGGGGGGGCAAATGGGTTGATAAAACAGTCTCCAGAGATCAGGTGCTAAATGGCTTCTTCAGAGCTTACCTCTTCAGCAACCTTCTATTTAAGCTTCTGGCAGCTTAAATAGAAGATAAGTGCAGGTTAGACCTGAGAAGTTATTATAAATGCTGTTTTTAAGCTGAAGAACTTTATTTTAATTGGCTCCTTTAAAAATTCCTAATGACATAGGAGAAATGCAAATTTGTGATTTCTTTAGACAGAAGAAACTATTGAAAGGGAGAACAAAGAGGCTTTTGACAGAACATAAAATATTTGCCTAACCATGAGAACACAAAAACCTTCAATGCTTCCCATCTTAATTCCTAAAATGGAAGGGTTTCCACTGAGAAGGGACAGAAAAGAATAGAGCAGAATGAGTGTTGAACGTATAGTAGGTGTTTAATACATGTTTGTTTAAATTGAGTTGAATTCAGAACAACATATGGTAGTTAGAGAAATAGAACACTAGGAAACATAGATTATCACAGGGAAGGAAGAAGGGAGGGAGGGAGGGATCTTTGATATTATTTAGCCTTGCTTAGTTGCTGTCCTTAATAGTTGAAGAGGATCAAAATGACATTAGTATGTTGGGGTCAGGGCACTGTGTGTCCCACTGGGGCTGACCAGACCAATATGAACTTGGATTGGGCCCACATAGTCTGTATGAGCATTTGAGATGGAGATGTCTCTAAATGTGAACATCTCATTTTTTTTTTCACTACTCCAATTCTGTCTTACCCATATAGCACAGTGCCTTCTTTGATGTGGGCATGCCATATTGGATCATTCTGTATTAGTGTTTCCTATGTCTCATTAACAATACCAAAGTTCTTCAGAGAGACCTTTAAAGTGTCCTATATTGCTTCTTCTAACCTCTATGCGAGGATTTGCCTTTTGTGAGTTCTTGGTAAAATAATCTTTTAGGCAACCACGCACTGGCATTTAAACAATATGGCTATCTCATTTGAGCTTTACTCTCAGTAGTAGGGTTTGAATACTTGACAGTTTATCTGGAGAAACAATTTCAGTGACCAGCAGAGCAAGTAACTGAGGACTACAGTAGGGGAGTGATTTGTTCAAAATTCCATAGGGATTTATAGGTATTTGAGAACCAAAATCTGGTCTCTTGCCTCCCTGAACCCTACATGACTTCCATTATCTATTTGAATTTTTTTTTACTAGAAAAGCTATAGAAAAACTCTTCTTTCCAGATATTCTCTCTCTGTCTCAATATATCTTCCATTGTGCATAGCATTAGAAGTCTAATCAACACGTGCCTTCTTTAACAAGATGATAAACATGGAAATATGTATTGCATGTACATATACATGTACAACCTATATCATATTACCTGCTGTCTTGGAGAGGGGAAAAGAGTAGAGAGGGAGAGAACATGGATTGTAAAATGTCATAAAATGATTATCAAAATTGTATCTGCATGCAATCTGGAAAAATAAAACAATAAAAAGAGAAAGAAAATTTTTTGGGACATGAATGGGGATAGAAACAATAACAATAATAGGAAGCATTATATGTAGAGCTTTAAGGTGTACAAAACACATGACTAATATTAATCTCATCAGATTCTTACAACAACTCTGGGAGGTAGGTACTAATATTATACCCATTTTATAGATGTAGAAACTGAAGAACATAGAGATTAAGTGACTTGGTCAGAGTCACACAATATGTAAATATCTGAGGAAAGATTTGAATTACAGTCCCCAGCACTCTATTCATTGCATCTGTCAGCAGTTTAAAAAGAAGGGAGACTATATGAGTCAGAGCATCCATGGTTTCGACCTCTGATGCTTGCTACCTATGGGATGCTAGGCAAGCTATTTAGCCTCCTTAGGCCTCAATTTCCTTATCTGTAAAATGTGGGAGGAGTACCAGGGGAGAGGGACTACAGTCTGGGGGTTTCAATTCAATTAAACACCTGCTATGTGTGAGGTGCTGAGAAATACAAACACAAAGATGAAATTGTCTCTTCTCTTAAAAAGCTTGCATTCTCCTGGAGAGAATGTCCTGGACATTCTGGAAGTGTAAAGAAAGGCAAAGGATAAAGTCCTCAGTTCTGGGAATAAAGTTTCTAGCACAAAGAAATCCAGAGAATTCAGCCAAGGAGAAAAAACCCTTTTGAGAGCCAAAAAGCTGACAGGGCTATTTCTAAGGGCCAAGCAGGGTCACCCCCTTTAGAGACCCTGAGGGAGGCTTTAGTGACAACACTTAGAGTTATTGGTCCATGGAACCAAAGACAAGGTCAGTCACAGATATATTCAGAAAACAGAAACAATGTGGCTCCAGTTTTGGAAACCAGTCTGGGAGCTGGTAGGTCCAGGCAAGGTTCCAAATAGTGAAGTTTCAGGGTAGTCTTGGTAAGTTGCTTGGATAAAGTCTGCATTGTTTGGTGCACTTTTGGAACAGTTTTGTTCCTCAAGAACCTAAAGGACTCTTTGTCTAGATTTCAAAACCTGCCTTAGCCTCTTACTAGCCTTGAACAAGTCACTTAATCTCTTTCTGCCTGATTTTTCCTCTTCTGTAAATACAGAAGTTGAACCCAGTGGCCTCCAAGATCCCAAACCTATGTCCCTAAATCTAGGATTCTCTTTATTTTATGACTATTGGCATTTGATAATTTCTAGGATATTCTAGGGTAGCTCAGTTACAGGAGAATCACTGTATGCTCATGGATTTACCTTTTATGTGCAGCAGCATATGTCAAGACTCGGGTTTCTTAGGTGCAGTTCTTAACTGTAGATGAGGAAAAGGTATGGATGCTGCCTATGGCTTGGAGACCTAGTCTTCAGTACTGCATTATGTTTTCTAGATTCAGTCATAGATCACAGAATCTGAGATTCAAAAAGGGACTGTAAGGTGCTTCTGGTCCAACTCTCACCTGAGTAGGGGGAGTCTTCTTTTTATACCATCCAGAGCTATCATACAGCCTCCATTTGAATTCAGATTATGAAGAGCTTACCTCCTGTTTGTTGGGACATGTACAGTTTGGGGCAAGTGCATATATCAAGCTGAAATATACCTACTTAGTATTTATGCTCATTGCTCCTTTGGAATGGAACAGAATAGGTCTAATCCCCCTTCCCTATGACAGACTTTCAAATACTTGAGGAAGATATTATGTCCCAATCCTCTACCTTTTAAGCTTTCTTATTTCTGGACTATATATCCTTAGTATCTTCAATTTGATACTTACATAGCATGTTCTCCAGTACCATTATCATTCTGGTCATCCTCCTCTGAATGTGCATGAACTTGTCAACATCCTTACTAAAATATGAGTACCAGAACCTGAATCCTGTCATTGAAAATGTAGTCTGAATAGAGCCAGCTGAATAGGAGGTTATCATCTCCTGTGTCCTGGACTTTAGTCTTCTATTACAATGTAACTTGAAAGGGTATTAGCTTTTATTTGGATTGCCATTGTCACACAGTTCATTCATATTGAGTTTTCTGTCCTCTAAATACTCATGTCATGAGTTTAAATCAAGCATTCATTAATCATATATTATGTTATTGAGACCAACCAAGAAAAATATCTACACTTAAGAACCTTGCATTCTATAATTGGAGGTGAGGGCAAATTACATGAAAATATATATGTAAGTAGTAATGAACTATAGAAAAAGGAAATACAAGGTAATCTTCAGAATGAAGGGAGAGGGCACTAACAACTAGGGGTGAGTGGGATCCAGAAATGTTTCATGTATGAGGCAGCACCTGACCAGAATATTTTTAAACATTTATTAATATTTATTTTTTAGAAAAGTTAACATGGTTACATAATTCATGCTCTTACTTTCCCCTTTACCCCCTGAGCTCCCACCTCCATGGCTGATGCATATTTCCACTGGTTTTAACATGTGTCATTGATCAAGACCTATTTCCAAGTTGCTGATATTTGCATTGGTGTGGTAGTTTCGAGTCTATATCCCCAATCATGTCCGCCTCAACCCATGTGTTCAAGCAGTTGTTTTTCTTCTGTGTTTCCTCTCCTATAGTTCTTCTTCTGAATGTGGGTAGCGGTTTTTTCCGTAAATCCCTCAGAATTGTCCTGGGTCATTGCATTGCTGCTAGTACAGAAGTCCATTACATTCTATTTTACCACAGTGTATTGGTCTCTGTGTACAATGTTCTTCTGGCTCTGCTCCTTTCACTCTGCATCAATTCCTGGAGGTCTTTCCAGTTCACATGGAATTCCTCCAGTTTATTATTCCTTTGAACACAATAGTATTCCATCACCAGCATTTACCACAATTTGTTCAGCCATTCTCCAATTGAAGGAAATACCCTCATTTTCCAGTTTTTTGCCACCACAAAAAGCGTGGCTATAAATATTTTCGTACAAGTCTTTTTCCCTATGATCTCTTTGGGGTACAAACCCAACAATGGTATGGCTGGATCAAAGGGCAGGCATTCTTTTATAACCCTTTGAGCATAGTTCCAAATTGCCAGCCAGAATGGTTGGATCAGTTCACAACTCCACCAGCAATGCATTAATGTCCCATTTTTGCCACATCCCCTCCAGCATTCATTACTCTCCCCTTCTTTCATTTTAGCCAATCTGCTAGATGTGTGAGCTGACCAGAATCTTAAAGAGTTCTAGTAATTCCAAAAGGTAGAGATGAAGAGAACGAACATTCTAGATATGGGGAAAGGACAGTTTGTATGAAGGCTGGAAATATGTCATACATCTGTTAGATATATATGTGGAGTTGCTTTCTAAATATATCCAAAGATGTTTGGATCACATTTGGCATATATACATATCTGGGCTGGGTTGTGGCCCATCTTCTCCAAGGAAGACTGTGATTTCCTCATTTGTGAGTTGCAGAAGGACTGTGCCTAGGTACTTGCTACTTCTTTTATCTATTTCTATCTTCAAGAAGGGTATTGGGCTAGAATTATATTTATTCAACACACCTCAAACATTGTTAGTGTAGGGGTTCAATTTTGTGTGTGGGGGGCAAGGATCAATAGCCCTTTCTTCAATCACTCTCTAGGGGAAGATGGGTAGCACCTAACTTAAATTTACCAACTTACCTACTCTCATCAAATTCTGGTTACATAAGAGACCAAAATGTATTTAGCTAATAAGCCTCTTCATAAAAATAAGCAGTAAAAAGGAATTGGAAAAGTTACACAGATTTGAATAGACCAAATACATAAGAGTAATTGAACTCTTTATCTGAGAGCAAGAAAAGATCTTAGCTCAAACCAGAAGAGGTAACAACCTCACCAGGAGAAAATACTCTTAGCTCTCTCTGTAATTGGAGGGACTGAATATCAAGGAACATGATAGGAGCTTGGCTTTCCCTCCAGTTCTCTGATTCTCTGGGCTACCTGTCGCCAGGTATTCAAAAGATCATGACTCTCCTCTCTTACCATCCTTTTTGAATATCTTCTCTGGAGTGTTCTCCAACAATCTCTCCATTGAGGCTCAGTGCTCTCTCTGCTAGTAAGGAGTAATGTCTCCCTTCCAATGCTAATTAAGAGCCCTGGGCTGACCTTCAGAAAATCTGCCAATTTGTGTGGGTGGAGATGTTATATTTACACTCTGCAGATTGGTTATGGAATATTGTCTAATGATGGGTTCCCATACTCTACTTTTGCAGTAGCCTCCAGATGGTATTTGCTGGCTTTCTAAGTCTAATCATCTATTTCTATGTATGTCAGTAGGTTGTTTGACAGTGAAGAAGAATCTGGGTCAATTTCCAGTTCTAGATCTCTAGGGAAAATCCAAGACTCCAGCTGGATTCCTTTTTTTTTAAACCCTTACCTTCCGTCTTGGAGTCAATACTGTGTATTGGTTCCAAGGCAGAAGAGTGGTAAGGGTAGGCAATGGGGGTCAAGTGACTTGCCCAGGGTCACCCAGCTGGGAAGTGTCTGAGGCCAGGTTTGAACCTAGGACCTCCTGTCTCTAGGCCTGGCTCTCAATCCACTGAGCTACCCAGCTGCCCCCTCCAGCTGGATTTCTACCCAATAGTCCCTGGTATATATAAATTCACACTTTTTCATATTCATTTTTAGTTCCTTGGAGGTATTGTCCTAGTGTTCCATGCTGTTTGGACAAAGCAGTCTGCAGTGTCTCACTCAGTGTCCTATTTCCACCAAGCTCAGACAGCTAATATCTCTTGAATGACTCTCATAAGGACTTCTGATAATACTTCTCCCCTGATAATTGGAAAGTCAGATAGTATATTCAAGGAAAACTGGATTAAACAGAAAATACTGCCTCCTCACCAAATGACTAAACAAAAACCAGAGAATTTTAGAGCTAGAAGGGACCAGAGGGGCCATCTAGTCTAGTTCCTTTATTTTACAGATGAGGAAATTGAAGTCTAAGGAGAGAAAGTGACTTGCCCTAGGTAAACAGGTTATAAGTAGAGAAACCAGAATTGAGTTTTTTCAAGTACAATGCATTGTCTCCTTCCTCATGCTGCTACTCTGGTAGCTACTTAGAAAATGTTTGTTGAATTGAACAAATTCTGCCCTAACAGTATGTTTATGCATACTGGGGCTCATAGGGTTGATGTTTTAGGGTTGCAAACTAGGGGGCCATCTTGTGGGCATAATCTGCATTTCAAGAGAGAAATTTCCTGGTGTCTGGCCATAAAATGACCCCCCTCCCCCATCTTATTCTGGAATACACTATGTACCAAATAGTTCTATGCCATGGCATCTATGTGGTCATTGCTTATGTTGAAACCCTACTCAAGAAACAACTTAGATGTTAGGAAAGTATTTGATAAAGTACATTATGCTGTTCTTGTGGTAAAGATAGAGAGAATAGATCCAATTCAGTGGATTTCAAATTGGTTAAATTAATAGCCATTATTGGTTGATGTCAGCTTGGAAGGAGGCCTTCAGTGGAGTGTCATAAGAATCTATGCTTGTCCCAGTGCTCCTTGAGACTTTTATTAAAAACTTGGGTAGAATCATGCTTATCAATTTCATAAATGACATATAGCTAGAAGAGAGAGCTAACATGTTAGATGACAGTACTGGGATTCTAAAATGTCTTGATAGCCTAGAACATTAGGCTGAATGAAGTGAGATGAATTTTTAAAAGAATAAGTATGTTTGATTTTTGAGATTCAATAAAATAATTTTATAAGTCTATGAATGGGAGGAACAGACAAATAGCCTTTCATCTGAAAATGGTTTTGAAGTTTTTAAAGGATCTTAAGCTTAATTTGAGTCAGTGGTGACTGGGAAGTCAAGAAAATGAATATAACCTTAAAACATGATGTTCAGGCCTAAAAAGATAAGAATACAGATAGTCTTGCTTTGATTTGCTCTGAGACCACATCTAGAACATTAAGTTCAGTTATAGGAAATTTGAGAGAGGTCTTTGATAAGCACCAGAATTTCCAAAAGGGACTCAAATTCATTCTTGGAGGATCTAGGGATGTTCACCATGAAGAAGAGAAGACATAGGGGGAGGACTTATGATAACTCTTCAAATATTTGAAAGCCCATTATATGGAAAAGGGGGTGGGTTTGTTGAGCTTGATCCTTTATGGACAGAGTGGTTGCCACTGGTAGAAGTTGCAAGAAGGCAAATTGAAGCTTGATGTTAGGAAGAACTTCCTAACAAAGCTGTCTTATAGTGGAATGGGCTACCTCATGAAACTCCCTTAAAGGAGCTCTCCAGGCAAAAGCTAAGTGGCTATTTATTGGGTCTGCTGTAGTGGTATGAGAAGAAACTTCTGTTCTCTACTTTGCAGAAGTAGGAGGGCCAAGGCTATGAAATCTTGTTTTTCTTTCTTTCTTAGATTAAAAAAAATTATTGCTCAGTTGGTGCTGTTTGGTTTTCTGTTCCTCTTTTTCTATTGCTCTTCAAAAATATTCTTTCTGTTATGGAATGGCTCTCTGAGAAGTGGGAGGGGCATTGATACACAGAGAAATTTAGATCATGTAAAAATATCAGATATCAATAAAATTTTATTTTAAAAAATCCTCATAATCCAGCCCCAGCCTAAACTTCCAACCTAAGTATGACTTCCTGTCATACAGTGTATATTCCAGTCAAATTGGCCTATTTGCACTTTCCTAGACATGACTCTATTTCTGGACTCAATGTATGTATATGGGCATTTTCTCCTTACCTAAGCCTCTTAATACCCTTGAGTCCTTTCAAGCCTCAGCTCATGTGCCGTTTCTTTCAAGAGGTCTTTCTGATTTTCCTAGGTCTTAATGCTCTTTTCTGATGTATTCATTGAGTACATATTATTTCCTCTATTTGCTTTCTTTACTTCACATCAATTCATATAAATCTTTTCATGCTTCTCTATAATTATTCTTTTGTTTCTTATATCCCATTTCATTTGTGTACCACAATTTGCTTAACCATTTTCTAGTCAGTGGATATATACTTTATTTTCAGTTCTTTGCTACCATCCAGAGTGCTATTACAAATATTTTTGGTATTTATGCAGCCTTTCTTTTCCTTTGAATATAAGGCTAGCATGAATTTGCATAATTCCAGATTGTTTTCCAGGGTGTTTATACTAATTCAGAGTTCTACCAAAAAAGCTAGAGTGTGCCTGTCTTTCCATATCCCCTTAAACATTTATTTTTCCTACTTTTTGTCATATTTTCCAATTTTCCTTGGTATGAGGTAAAGTCTTAGGGTTGTTTTTATTTGCATTTATTTTAAATGCCAAAAACAGTAGGGATTTGTATTATATCCTAAAGGCAAGGGGAAACCACTGAAGCTTCATAAATTGGGGTTAATAATATTTGTACTACCTATTTCATAAGAATATTGTGAAGAAAGCAATTTGTAAACCTTAAGGCACTTTATAAATGAGTTATTATTATTAATGTTATGGCTGCCCTTTGTTCAAAGATTGACTTGATAAGATCGTGCATGGTCCATGTCAAACCATCATTAGTATTTGGATAAAAACTTAAAGCATATATGGTAGAAAAGGATGGTAGACTCAGGTAATGAGCACAGATAATCTGTTTTATGAAGGTTACCAGAAAAGTAACTGAACCTACATAGGTTCCAGTCCTTTCTGAAACTAAATAGAATAGCTATGTGATTTCAGGTAAGCCAGTTGACTCCTTTAAACATTACCTTCTTCTGTGAAGTGGGTCAATAATTCTTATGTTGCCTACTCCATGGAGCCCTTGAGCTTAAAAAAAAAAAGCTGTATGAAAATGTAAGGAGTATTAGTAGTAGGGTTGGGTTTTGGGTTTTGCTTGAACCTGTGATTTCCCTGCTATATAGTGAACTCCCATTTAGAAAACTCCCTTTACCAGTATTTATCAATACTTACTCTGTGACTTGCAATCTTAAAAGAATTTTCTAGAGGCACTGAGAGGCTGAATATCTTTCTGGGATCACATAGCCAGTCTGTGTCAGTTAGTACAAGAACCCAGGTCTTCCTGACTGTTATAGCCTGGCTTTGTAGCCACACTATCATGCTACATCTCACTGGTAGTAGTTGTTAATTTATACCTGTAACCTTGGGGAGAGTGTGGATGTCTCAGGGCAAACCATCATTGCTACTTGGAGGAATAAGTAGATGGAGGGTAGTTGGTTCAGAGGACTGGCAATCCTCTTCACATAGGACCTCAGAAGAGAGATGAATCCTGCATGCTTATTAGTCTGCTAAGACATGGTTCCGTTGACAAAGTGAGAGCTATCAATTCTAGCCCCAAGTTTTCTTGCTCTTTGACTTTGGAGAGGTCCCTTCCCTTCCCCTCTAGTGTAGTCCAACCTTCAAGAGCCAGAAGAAAAACTGCTGCCAGACACCTTTGATCTCCACTTTGTCTGAAAGGAAAGGGGAAAGAAAGCAAACCTTCCTATATCCTTTGTATTCGAATCCCTTGTAATAGAGCTTTCCTCCATCTCCCCTCCACCCCTGCCCTCAAGCGGATATTGTTCATAAAATTTCAGTGCGGTCTGAACGACCAATAAATGACCTTCTCTGCAGGGCTCAGGGAAGGGAAGACTGATCGGGAAATGTCAGTCCAAGCGGCCAGGCTGTTTGTCTCTTAGTTGACCTGCCTGAGCTTCTGTGGCCACTTGTGACGCGGAGCACCTGAAGCTCCGCCAGGTGTAGCCGTTCCCTGTAGTTCAGGTCTGTGACTTCCTCTCTGAAGCTGTTCTTCATTATGTTGGGAAAATATTCCTTCTGCCCTACCTACGTACAGTTGCACCACTTGAGCTTATCATATAGCAGCAGCTTGTGTATCTTGCTGTCATCCCCTCTCCAAATACAGGGAACAGAGTTGTTGTGTAGTTGCAGAGGGGGAAACTGCTTAAGAAGCTGAACGTGACAGCTGTAATGGATGTCCAGCTCACCGCCCTGCGTTCTGAGACCGCCTGCCCTGCCTTCCCCAGCTCTCATCCTGGAAGCCCCCTGCTGCAAGTCCTCTCCTTCTACACGCCCCTCCTCCTTAGTCTCCCCCCTCCCCCATTCTCTGTCATCTGGCATACCTCTTTCCCCAGCCCCCAGTAAAGGGGACATCTCTTTTCCTTTAATTTAATTCACAGAATAAACCTAGGGAACATTTTTTTAGTTAGTTTTTTTTTTATTTAACAAAACTAGATCTTTCTCTCTCCCACTCCTCTTACTGTTGAAAATAAAACAAAACAAAAACCTCATGTAACAAATATATATAGTCAAGCAAAACAAACTCCCACATTGGCCATGTACCAAAATTGTATGTCTTTTTCTACACTCTCTGTTCATCTCCTCTCTGTCAGGAATTGGTTGCAGATTTCATCAGTCCTCTAGAATCAGTCATTGCATTGATCAGACTTCTTTCAGCAGTCATAGTTTTATGCCATTGTTATATAAATTGTTCTCCTGGTTTTCCTCACTTTACTTCATAAAGTACATAAATGTCTCCCCAGGTGTTTTTTGAAACTGTCCTTTTTCATCATTTCTTATGGCACAATAATAGTCTATAATATTCATATACCATAATTTGTTTAGCCATTCTTCAATTGATTGGCACCTCCTTAATTCCTATTTCTTTGCTGCCACAGAAAGAGTTTTAAAATCTATTTGGGGGCATGGAGGTTCATTTTTTTCTATTTTTGATATCTTCGGAGTATAGTCTCCATAGAGGCCTCTCTTGGATAAAGAGTATGTATAGTCCAATAACTTTTGGAGTCTACTTCCAAAATTGCAGAATTGCCAGGCTAATTTAGAGCTTTATAGGAGTATATTGTTTTGCTCATTTTCAGGTTACATTCATAGAACACTTACAGCTTATATAACACTGCATATACATTTTTTCATCTGATCTTCACAAACCTGATGTCAGCATTATAAGTATTATTATCCTCATTTTGCAGATGAGAAGCCTGTGGCCTTGATAGGGGATGAGGAAGAAAATAAAATGTAATGGAAAAAGCCTCTCAATTTCAAATTGGAGGATCTGGGTTCAAGTTTGAATTCTGCTATTTTCTATCTGTGTGATCTTGACCAATTCACTTCTCTGGGTCCCAGTTTTCTCATCTGTAAAATTAGGTGTTTGGGCTAGATGACTTTTCAAGTACTTTCCAGCACTAGATCTGTAATGTTATGATCCTGTGAGTTTCCTAAGGTTTCAGGAGATATTAGTGATAGTCTTCTTTCTGGCGTACCTTGTTGCTGATGTATTTTCTCCATCATCCCTCCTGATATGTATTGAACTTCTTTTGGGTCATTGCTGTTTGATTCAGATCTGAGAAGGCTGTAATGGGCCATGTGCTTAGAGCCCAGACAATTAACAGCTTGTGTTTCCAGAATACTTTAAGACTTAGAAAGCATTTTCCTCCTAATAATGTTATAAGGTAGGGAATTAAAATGTTATTATCATTATTTTACAGATGAGGAAACTGAGGCTCAAAGAGGAGAAGTTATTTTCCCAGGGACATATAGCTAGCAAGTGTGATAGATTGATTTTGAACCCTAATTGCTTGACTCTCAAGCAATCCCTTGTTCTTTCGATGGGGACTAGAAAATGCTTTGAACAAAAGAATGATTGGAAGAACTGTCTTGTGACAACAGAAATAGCCTTTTTCTGCTTAGCCCCAAAAGGCAGAACTGGAAGTAATGGGTAGCAGTTACCAAGGGACAAATTCAGGCTAAAAAATGTTCTCATAATTAAAGCTATCCCAAAGTGGACTGGTTTATCTTGAGTATTGGGTTTTCCTTCAGTGTGTTTTCAAACAGAGACTGGGCATCTACTTGTCTGGAACGATGTAGAAAGGATTCTTATTCTGGAATGAGTTAGACATGCTGTGTCCTCAGAGGTACTTTCCTATTCTTGGATTCTCTGAGGACAGGGGAAAAATCCCAGTTGGGTAGTCTGTGTCTGTGCTTTTTAGAGATAAAACTTCTGTGTGCTATTGATGTCATGTATGAGTTGGGTTGGTTAGAAGTTGATATAGCAATGAATAAGATATCATTTCTACCTTCCAAGAGCTTATAGTCTAGTAATTTCTAGGTAGTAATTCTAATGCCTGTGAAGAACAATTTCAATTTAAAAAAAATTTTAATCCCCTCCCTACTCCCTGCCATTCTTACTGAAATTACTTTCAGTTCCTTGACAAAGATTCTGGCGGCTGTCCCACCCTTGGGATATTATTTTTGAGTCCTTGAAGTACTCACCATATATACCACTTTTGTTACCTATTATGTGGTTTTAGAGCTCTGGGCCTGGAGTCAAGAATACCTAAGGTCAGATCCAGCATCATACACTATCCATGTGACTCTGGGCAAGTCATTTAGCTACTGTTTGCCTCAGTTTCTTCATCTATAACAAGGGGATAAAAATAGTATCTATCTCTAAGGGTTATTGTGAGGATCAAATGGCATAATTATAAAGTGCTTAGTAGGTGATATATAAATGTCAGCAACAGCAATAAACAGTTTTATGTATTCTCTGCCCATCCAGCTAAACTATAAGCTTTCTAAGAGGAAAGACAGAATCTTAATATAGTTGCAGCCCTAGATACTACAGTAGATAGAGCCTGGAGTCAGGAGGACCTGAGTTCAGATTTAGCCTCAGATACTTCCTACATCTGTTAATCTGGGAAAGTCACTTTGACCCCCATTGCCTAGCCCTTGCCTTTCTGTTGTTGTTATTATGTTGTTATTAATTTTTTAATAAATAGTGGTGAATGATCTAGTTATTTTTCTTTTCTTTTTAAAAATTTTTCATTTTAAAATATTTTTCCACGTTTACATGATTCATTTTCTTTCCCTCCCCTCTTCCCTCCCCTGTCCTGGAGCTAACAAGCAATTCTAGTGGGTTATATAAATGTTATCCCTTGATACCTATTTCCATATTATTCATTTTTACAATAGAGCAATCTTTGAAAACCAAAACCCCAAATCATATATTCATACAAACAAGTGATAAGTGATATGTTTTTCTTCTGCATTTCTACTCCCACAGTTTTTTCTCTCAATGTGGATGGCATTCTTTCTCATAAGTCCCTCATTAAGTTGTTATTAAGATAGAAAGTAAGAGTTTAAAAACTGTGTGTGTGTGTGTGTGTGTGTGTGTGTGTGTGTGTGTGTGTGTGTGTGTAGCTTAACACCAGTAGAAATTTTGGACTGAGTAAGTAGAACTTAGAAGGTAGCTGGATTTGCCATAAGAGGGCCTGACACAAGTTGGTGTATAGAGTATGATTTCATTGACTCTAGAGCTAGAAAAAGATCTTATAAATGATCTAATACAAAAACTCTCAGTTTAAAGTTGAGAAAATTGAAACTTAGAGAATGGAAGAGACTTGCCCAAAGTCACTCAGCTGGTTAATGGTAGAGCCAAGATGAGAGCAGAGATTTCCTGACTCCGGGTCTTATCTCTACCAGATGTTACTTATTGAAGGTGACAGTGATGATCAAAGCTGCTTCTCCTTTGGCAAAGATGAAGTACTGGAAAGTTTCCACTCTTGAATGGGCCCATTTTCTGAGCAGTATTTGAGCCAAAGCAGCCTCATGATTAACAAACAAAACCCAGGCATGTACCTCCCCCACCCCCCAATTCTATTGGAAAAAAACAAGCAGAGCAATTTTGCTCAAAGTTTTCCAAAATGAATTTATTCTTGGACAGTCAGCAAGCATTCCAACATGAGCTCTCTGGCCCAGTTCCGGATGCTGGCCTGCAGCAGGAATTTATAACTGAGCGATCATTTACAGCCAGAGCATGCACACTGATGTAGACACAGAATCCGGGGGTGATGAGTTATGCTGTGCATTGTCGATATCAATTTAATAATCAATATTGCAGGGGAAATTTCAAGTATTTAACAAATTGTTTGCTAACACGTTTCCATAGCAACAGCATCTCTTAGTTTCCTTCAGGGCTGGTTCCTTGAGAATCTTTCCAAAGCCCCTGCAGTGCGGATGAACAAGGCTAGGTAGGGGAAGCTTGCCACAATTTCTATTAGAACAAATGACAGGATCTAAATGTTATTCTACGGAATTGATGTGATGGGGGAAAAATCCCATGTTTTAGCCCTGATGCTATTCTCTGATCAAGGCTCTGAGCTATAAAGAAGCTTAGATTCATTTTAGTTTTAAAACATTTTTAAAGTGACTATAAGTATCAGGCATTATGTTAACATCTAAAATATATAAAACATTATTCTAAGAACAAAGGTTGAAAAGTTGAAACAGAATGCAGTCCTACCTTCAAGTAACTTCTATTCTGCTGAGTGAGAAATGATATATACAAAGCAAATTATACAAAAGGTAGGATAGCATAATAGAATAATTTTAGGAAGTAGAGGATGTGCTCAGGATGGAGAGAAATGTGAGAAAGTTTTCAAGGAGGAGTGAATTCTGAATTGATACTTGAAGGAAGATAAAGGATCCTAACAGATATAGATGGTGAGGAAGTATGTTTAAGATGTATGGCCTGGAGAATGCATGAATGTAGGAAATAGCAGGGACAGATGACTTTTGAGAGTTCCTTGGATAGCATGAAGATCAAATCAGTGAATACTGAAATTCATTCAGACTATTCCTTAGAAGATCAAATAGATACTGAAGGTAAAGCTTAAATACTGTGACCACATGATTAGAAAACAAGACTCATTGGAAAAGACCCTAATGTTAGGAAAGGTTGAAGGCAAAAGGAGAAGGAGACAGAGAGAAGATGAGATGGATAGATAGTGTCATGGAAACAATAAAAAGGAGATTGGACAGTCTTTGGGAGATAATGAAGGATGGATGGGCTTGGAGTGCAGTGGTCCAGACATGACAGAACAACTGAACAACAACAGGAAATGGCAGGACATGATTAGAAAATAACTAATACTGAAGTTAAACTGTAGAGTACATGGAGAGGAACAATGTGAAATAAAACTAAAAATGTAAAATTAGAAACAGATTATGGTGGGGCTGGGACATGTAGTATGTGCTTCATAAATGCTCTGTCTTTAAATATCAAACTAATTAGTTCTCATCATTCAGAAAATTTCAGATTTGGAAGGGACCCTTTTGGCCATCTAATCCAATGTATCTTTGAAAATAATCTTTTCTAAAATATTTTCTAACATGATGAAAATGCTATCTGTTTCTGGAGAAAGAACCCAAAGTCTGAATGCAGATTGAAGTATACTTTTTAAAACTTTATTTTTCTAGATTTTTAAAATTGGTGTTTTCTTTTACAACATGACTAATATGGAAATATATTTTGCATAAGTGTGCATATGTAACATATCAAATTGCTTATTGTCTCAGTGAGGAGTCAGGAGGTAGGAGAAGAATTTGGAACTCAAAATTTTAAAAAATGTTAAAAATTGTTTTTACATGTAACTGGGGTAAAACTATAATGTTTTTTAAAAAGAAAAAATATTCCTTAAAAGGTAGCTATTCAATCTTTAACTGAAGTCCTCTAATAAGGTTTATGGGTAGTAGGGAGCTATTGAAGGTTTTCGAGCAGGGGGAATAGAATGATTGGATCTTGGCATAGGAAATATATTATTATTTTAGGAGTAAATCTGACCAGTGGTTGAAGATGGAGGTGCTGGATTCTAGGATACTAGATACAAGGCTTAGCATAGCGTAGGAAGATAATTGGATTAGAGTGGTGTCAGGGAAAACTGGAAATAAAAGAAGAAACAAGTGATGGTTCTTTGTTGGTAAAAAAAAAATTTAATTAACTTTTAGATTTGGAAGGGACCTAACAGTGAACCTTGTCCAGCTCCCTTATTTTACAGAGAAGGAAGTTAAGGTCTAGAATGGGGTTAATTTGGTTAAAGTATCACAATGAGTTAATGACTGAACTGCTACCAGAATCCAGGGCTATCTCTATTCTGAGTTCTTTGAAAGCAAGAATTGAATATTTATTTATTGATCTATTTATTAATTTATGTTTTTACTTTTCTTTGTAATTCTGGAGCTTAGCAGAGTTCCTGGAACATACTAGATCCTAAATAAATATTTCTTTACTTGACTTAACTATACTATTCTTGACTCTCCTAAATATTCTGTTTTTCTGCTCTCTATCTTTTCTTTCCATGAATTCAGCATTTGTTTAGTAAGAGGATACATTTACCAAAAATTCAACTCATTTTGCTTGAGGTTCCATTATGGCACCCTAAAAGGAAGACAGAAAGGAATAAAGACAACTCTTGCTCCAATGCAGCTTATAGTCTACTAAGAATGATCTTTTTTCCCCATTCAAATTTAAAAGATTAATTAAAAATACTGAGTGTTCTCAGAGCCACTTGGCTAGCTAGCCTTTGACTAAGCACCATTTAATCCTTAGTTCTGTCATTCATGTGCCTCACTGAGCAAGGTTTCCTTTTAATATTAGTATCTTTTATTTCTTGTTCTAGATTTTTAAAAAAGTTTTGTATATCCAATAGTTCTTTTGTGATCTCAAGACTATGTTGGTTTTATTTTAAAGTTTTCAAGACACAATATCATGTAATTACTTCCCCAAATTGAATCCTTATTTGGAAAACTCTTGAATATAGTTTAATTATAAAACTGTCCATCATAATTAAATTGAATTCAACAGATATTTTCAAGAGCCTACTATATATTAGTCCTTGGGCTAGGTTCTAGGGATACAAAGTCAGTGACCATAAGGAGCTTACATTCTGTAAGTAGAAGCAACATGTATACAGGAAAGGAAATATTAATTGGGGTAATAAGGAAAGGCTGTGCATTGGAGGTAGTCCTGGATCTGAATCTAGAATAGAGTGAGGAATTCCAAGAGGAGGAAGAGAAAGAGAAGGAGAAAAGAAAGTGTTCTATTGGATTCTTCCCTTTTATTTTGCCAAGTGGGGTGATTTTTCTTTCTCTAAGTTTGCTGCCAGTAGCCAAAGACAGCATCTTCTCATCTTGAAGAGGGCCAATTTGTCCTGTCATTCAGGGAAACTTAATTTCTTTAAAAATTTTTTTCACTTATACATGAAAAAGAAACAAATAAAAAGAGCAACAAAACTCTTGTAACAAATCTAGATAGTGGAGCAAAACAAATTCCTATACTGGTCATACCCAAAAGAATATATCTCATTCAGTACCATCATCACCTGTCTGTCAGGAGGTGGATAGAATGCTTCATAATCAGTCTTATAGAATCACGGTTGATCATTTAGTTGATAAGTTCTTATGGCTTTTAAGGTTGTTCATTTTTGCTGTGTTGTTGCTTTTGTATGAATTATTTTCCTGATTCTGTTCACTTCATTCTGCAGCAGTTCATATACTTATAGCACATTAGTATTCCATTACATTTGTGTACCATAAAGTGTTCAGTCATTTCCAAGTTGAGGACCATCTCCTTAGTTCCAGGGAGAGCAATTTCATTTCAATATAAAGGACTTCCTAGGAATGAGAGTTGTCCTTCAAGTGGCCTGGGTTGATTATGGAGACAGAGCTATCCCCTTTGGTGTTAAAGTAGAGGGTACATGACCACATGTCTTGGTCATCCAGATTTGTGAGAAGAGTTTGGACTCACCAATTTTTGAAAATCCACCTGAAATTTTGTTTTATTCGATTATTCAGTTTTCTAGGTATCAATGCCTCAGGAAGTGGAAAGATTGTGGAAAGCTTTTGAGAGGGGAAGGAAAAACATAAAAATCTTGTAGAATCCAAAAGAATGTGAGCTCTTTGGAGGCAAAGGCTATCATTTTATGTCTGAGTCTCTTACACTTAGCACAGTGCCTGACCTGTAACCAGGTTTAATAAATTCTTATTAAATGGAATGAATAAATGAGTTCTTTAGTTCAGTGACAGCAGTCTTGAGTGGACATAGCTGTAGAGGTGGTCTTTTTACAGCTCTTGAAACTAAGTTTAGCATCCCAGTCCCAGCGGATTTGATTCATTATGCTTGAATCACAAACATTGTGTAGCATCAGAGACAAAGGCAAGTTATAGCTTCATCTAGAAAATTGATAGGGAATCACTACAACTGGCCTCAGGGTCCTGGTAAATAGTCCCTTGAAAGGCAGCCAAAGGCTGTGTTCACCCTTCCCTCTGGGCTTCCTTAGTTCCACTGAGCCTAATCCTTAGAGTTTATTATTGCTATTATTTTATTAACTGCTGACAGAGGAGAAAAGGAGAGAGAGAGAGAGAGAGAGAGAGAGAGAGAGAGAGAGAGAGAGAGAGAGAGAGAGAGAAAACGAATAAATGTAAAAATATGAACATACATGCCTGTGAAAGGACTGACAGGTTTCATGTATATTATAACAATAACAACAACTAACATTTATATAGTATTTTAAGGTTTTCAAAGTGCTTTACATTCATAATGTAATTTTATTCTCACAACCACTCAGGGAGGTGGATGGTGTTATTATCCTTATTTACAGTTTAGAATACTCAGGCAGACAGCATTTAAGTGATTTGCCTGGTGTCACACAGACAGAAAATAAATGAGACAGGATTTCCGCTCAAGTCTCCTTGAATCTAAGTGGACTTTTGTCTGCTACAGAGACATTGAGCTTATGGTTACTAGGCTGCCAAGGGCCCACAAAAGTTCCAACATGAGCTAAACTAAATTAAAATGTTATTGGAAAATGTTTAACCAAATAAAAACATAACACAGATAATATTAATCCATAGTTTTCTAAGTCAACATGTAGCCCACAGGGATCCATTTCTATTGGAATTTGATACCACTACACTATACTATATAGTTTTATAAAGGTATAAATATATTTGTGTATACATTGGTGTGCAAATGTATATGAGCACACATAACATCATATACATGTGCACTCTTATGTGTACACATGTATATATAGGTATAGGTGCACATGTGTACATGTATGTATACTTTTTATTAATTATATGCACACACATCTTAAAGACACATTGACTTTGATGTCCGTGCAGGCTTGCTGCTATTATTAGGCTCTGACAAGTAAGTCTGTTAAGTAACTTCAGCCTTGTGAGTTTCTTTGAAGACATGGGCTCTAATAGCAACCCCATTACCTGCTCTGGCACTCACAAATCATGATAGCCACTGTATGGCCAGGCTTTTGTCTCTGCCCTTTGTGTCTGGTCTGCCAAGACTCTACTTCATCATTTACATATTTTGCCCAATCCAAGATTCAGGACACAGAGCAGAGCTTGTGTAGGAAAGATAAGACATGGAATTCCAATACCAAATAGGATATTATCAATATGTAATGAAGATACAAATGAGGTTTGAGGGAAGAAAAATTCTCTTCTGCTGAGAGAGCAAAGAAGACTTCTTGGAGGAGGAAGAATTTTAAAAATATTTTATTGATTCTCTTTTCTTGTTTTTTATATTACTTTCATTTCCCAGTGACTCTCCTCCCTTCTCATGGAATCTACTCATTTAACAATTAAGTATAAAGCAAAAGAAAATAATTTGATGTCCATGAATGAAAATATATGCCTATTTATAAGACCTGTTGACTTCCCACTACCTCTCTTCAGAGTAGAAGCAGGCTTTGTTAGTCCTTTCAGATCATGATTGTTTACTTCATTGATCAGAGTTCTGAAGTCCTTTTTGTGGTTGCTGGATCTATCATATTCCTGACTTTACTTCCAGGAGATAGAATTTGAGCTACATCTTGAAGAAATGGCACAATTTTCATTGAAATCTAGATTTTAATTGGAAACAATTTTAATTAGTAGAGATAAAGATGGAAAATTTAAGCAAAACAACCAGGATAAACAAAGGGATAGAAGTGGGCATATATGGATGTTATTCAGGGAATATTGTATTATCCCACTTGAGAGAAAACATGGTACAATAGATAGAAATCAAGCCTCAGAGCTAGGGAAAACTGGATTCTAGTCCTGCCTCTTATATATACCAATTGAGTTACCCTGTAAAGTCACTTAAACTTTCAGTGATTTAGAGAAATCTCTAAGAGCAAGAGTTGCAATGAAGTTGCATAGACCATTCATCTGTGAATGCTCTATGCTAACAAAATCATGGGTGCAGTCTCCATTCCCTATGTTAGCCCATTTGGATGCAGCATTAAGTATGTTTTTATAGCTCTATGAAATGATTTTTGAGTAATTTGATTGGTATGACACTGAATAGGTAAATTCATTTAGGTAGAATTGTCATTTTTGTTATATTGGTTTGGCCTGTAATAGTTTTCTAATTGACTTCCTTGCCTTCAGTCATTCCTTTCTCTCCTTTTTTTTCTCCCTCACCACTTTCTTTCTCAGCTATAGAAATTAATTTCCTAGTTTAGAGGTCTGATTATGTCATTCCTCTGCTCAAAAACCTTCAGTGACTCTTTGTTCCTTCTAAGATAACATATAAACTCTTTAATCTGTTATTTAAAGTGTTTTATAATCCAGTTTTAGTCTACCTTTCTAGCTTTATATTACATTATTTCTGTTTACACTTTCCTTGTCCTAGTTAACTAATACTACTAAGCTTTCTTTGATATTCACCTGTTGCTTCTTATTTCGGTAGCCTTTTTCTCATTTGTGAACGAAACTCCCACCTCATCTCTGTCAGTTAAAATCCTTCTCTTCCTTCAGGTCTCAGGTCATTTGCCAAATACTTCATTAAAGCTTTTCCACTGATATTTTGGCTAAAAGTCATTTTCTTCCTGATATGTTCTAGAACCTATTTCTGGATCTCTCCTCTGCCCCAAATGCATTTCTTTGTTGTATATTTATCTCTGTTTTAGTCCTTTCCTCCCTAATAGGATGGCATCTTTTTGAAGTCAGAGACTAAATTGTTTTTCATTTTTATATCATCAGCTCTTTATGCTGTCTGTACACATTGTACATAGAAGGCCCCTTATCAGTTTGAGTTTGTGAATTTTCAGCAAAGATTGAAAATTGTGTTCTAGTCATACCAATATAATAAAAATTATAGTATTACCAAAATTAATTTAAAGATTTAATGTTGGGGAGTAACTAGATGGTATAATGCAGTGATTCCCAAAGTGGGTGCCACCGCCCCCTAGTGGGTGCTGCAACAATCCAGGGGAGCAGTGATGGCCACAGGTGCATTTATCTTTCCTATTAATTGCTATTAAAATTTAAAAAAAATTAATTTTCAGGGGCGCTAAATAATATTTTTTTCTGGAAAGGGGGCTGTAGACCAAAAATGTTTGGGAACTACTGGTATAATTGATAGAGTGGTGGGCCTGGAATCAGGAAGACTCAGCTTCTTGAGTTCAAATCTGACCTCAAACTCTTACTAGCTGTGTAACCCTGGGCAAGTCTTTTAACCCTATTTGCCTCACTTTCTTCATCTGTAAAATGAGCTGGAAAAGGAAATAGGAAACCAATCTAGTATCTTCATCAAGAAAACCTAAATAAGTAAATTAAAAAATTATCAGAGGTAGCTAGGTGGTACAGTGGATAGAACACTAGGATAGACCTGGATGGGAGTACTTGAATTCAAATTTGGCCCCATATACCTCCTAGCTATGTGACCCTGAGTAAGTCCCTTAACCTTGATTACCTGGTCCTTGCAGGACCTCTTCTGTCTTAGGATTACTACTGAGACAGAAGGCAAGGGTTAAAAAAAAAAGATTTAATGTTCCAAAATGACAAAGAGAAGATACCAAAACTAGATAAAATAACAAAATTCATTTGAAGGAACAAAAGATTTAGCATATAAATGAAAAAAATGGGGTGGGGATGGTATGAGTGAAGGGGAACTAGTACTTCCAGACCTCAAACTATATTTTAAAATGACAATATTTAAACCATTCTGTACTGGTTAAAAAACAGAAAAGTAGATCATTGGAATGGACTGGATGAGGAATAATCAGAAATAATTGAATTCAATAACCAACCTAGCATTTGATTAACCTGAAAACATAAATTATTTATGAAAGAACTCCTTATTTGTTAAGAATAGCTAAGAAAAACTATGTAGATCTGTAAATTCTGTATGTATGAATTCACTTTCTTCTTTATCTTTTCAGGGGATTGGTCCTCCAAAGAGGGATGGAAAGAGTTAGATTTAGTATAAATTTTGCTACTTCATTTCAAATACATGGAAGTATCTGTATATGAAATGTCATTAACAGATTCAGCCATTAAAATAATGATGTATGTTCCTTCATTATTGTTGGAGGAAAAAGAACTACTGGGAAAATTGGTAGGCAGTATGGCAGAAATTAGACTTAAATCAGTGTCATCCTAAACTATAATTTGTAATGAATTTTAAATGGATATAATCTTAATGGTAAAGATCATAGCATAATAAAAAAGGAAAAGCAGATCATATACTTTTGACAACTATGAATAGAGAATGAATTCTTAACCAAACAAAAGACAGAGCAAACAAAAAAGATAAAATAGATAATTTGGCTACATGAAGTTGTAAGACTTTTGTACAGACAAGATTAATACACCTAAGATAAGGGAAATGGTTGGAGAGTCTTTGTAAAAGATATCTCTGTTAAAAGTCTGGTATCCAAGATATATTAACAATTAATAGAAATATATAAACTCCAAACTATTTCCTAATAGAGAAGTTGTCAAAGGATATGAACAGTTCTTAAAAGAAAGATTGTTTCCCCAATTGATAGTCAAAAGATATTAACAGGTAGTTTCAGAAGAAGAAATCAAAATTATCAGGAGTTACTGCTGACTAGAGAAATACAAATTAAAATAACTTGGAGGTACCACCTCATACCTCACAGAAATAACAGTTGCTGGTGGGGATGTGGGAAAAATAGGTACATTAATGAACTGTTGATGGAGTTGTAAACTCCTCCAAACATTCTGGAAAACAATTTAGAACTATAACCAAAGAGCTATAAATCTGTGCTTCCCTTTTGTCCCAGCAATACCAATACTGGGTCTGCATCCCAAAGATGTCAAAGGAAAAGGAAAAGGATCCAAATGTACAAAAATATTTATAGCAGCTCTTTTTGTAGGGGCAAGTACTTGAGAGATGTCTATTGATGTGGAATGGCTTAACAAGTTGTGATAAATTTTTATTATAATATGCTATTATATTGTTTACTGTTGTATTATAATAAATGACAAGGGGAATGGTTTCAGAAAAATCTGGGAAGACATACATGAATTGAAGCAAAGTGAAGTAAACAGAAGTAGGAGATTATTGTACACAATATTATAATGATGATCAATTGTGAAAGACTTAGCTATTCTGATCAATACAGTGATCCAAGACAATTCAAAAGGACTTTTGATGAAAAATGTCTGAGTGCAAATCAAAGTATAATTTTCTCACTTTACTTTCCTTGCTTTTTGGGGGACATGATTATTGTTTTATATGATTTCGTATGTATAATTGATATTATATTGCTTGTCTTCTCAGTGGAGGAAGAAGGGAGTAGAGGGAAGGAAAGAATTTGGAAATAAACATAAAAAATGTGGAAAATAAATAAATAAAATAATTACAAATCTTTAACAGTCATGTGTAAGAATGCTCCAAATAACTAATAATAAGAGAAAATACAAATAAGAGTAATCTCAAGGTTTCACCTTATACCTAGCAAATTAGCAAAATGACAAAAGATGGGAATAGTAAAAAGTTGTAGATGTTGACGAAAGACAGATATACTAATGCAATGTTGGTAGAGCTAGAACTGTTACAACCATTCTGGAAAACAATTTGGAAGCAAGCTTATAATGAAACTAAGATTTTCATACTCTCTGAACCAGACATTCTACTAGAAGGCATACACCCCAAGGAGAGCATTGATAAAAAGGTGTGTGTGTGTATGTTTGTATGTTTGTGTGTATGTGTATAAAATGGAACTATTCTAGTAGCACTTGGTGGTAGCAAAGAATTGCAAACAAAGATGTCTTGGCTAGGGAATGACTAAACATATTATGGCGCATGAAAATAATGGAATATTATTGTGCTATAAGAAATGTTGAATATGATGGATACAGAGAAACATGGAAAGATTTGGAAGAACTGATACAAAGTCAGGTAAGAAGAGCCAGAAAAACAATATACACAACTATTGTAACAATGAAAAAGGAGAGAACAAGCACAAAATAATGAAAACTGAATGTTAAAAATTGCAAAGAACAGTTATGAAAGAAAAGATAGGATAAAAAGCAGAACTGTAGGGTTCACAAATGTGGGATATTGCATAGGTCAGATTTTTTTTTGTTTATATTGATCAATTTTACTGAATGTTTTCTCTTATTTATTTGTTTATTTATTTTTCTTAGAAGTGATGACTGTGGAGAGGGAAGAGAAGAATACAGGAGAAATTTAGGCAAAGTGAAAACAAAAAAACAGTAAAATAAATTTCTAAGAAGAGAAAACTCTAAATTACTTCATAATGGACCCATTGTATGTTATATTCCTCTGATCTCAAGGAATTCATACTCTAATGGTTACGATAACACGCAAACAACCATGGACCAAAAGGATACATACAGAATACATTGGAGACAGTTTCACAGGAAAAAAAAAACTGTGATTAGAGAGCTGAGAAAGGGTTCTTGAGGAAGGTGGGATTTGAGCTTAGACCTGAGAGAAGCCAGGAGGTGGAAATGAGAAGAGAGAGAGTTCCAGAAATCATGGATAGCTAGTGAAAATACCTGGATTTACAAAGATGAATACAATGTAAGAAGCAGCAAGAAAATTAGTGTCCCAAAATTGCAGGTTTGTTGGAGTGGGAAACTCTTTGTGCCAATGAAGAGTATGATTATCTGGCTTTAAAAATATCTATTTATTAGAAAGTCATATTCAAAAAGTGGCCTCTTTTGTGAACTTTTGCATGTTGCCTGCTAGGTTGCTGCTTGTTGTACCCTCCTCTAGTTGGGTACTCTGCTGAGAGTCCTTTAAAACCAGATTTAGAAGTTTTGCCTTCCTGTTATGGGTCAGAGGGATTCATTGAATTTACTGAGCACGAGAGTGGGGTGATCAAACTTGTGGTCTAGGAAAGGCTTTTTTCTTCACAATGAAGAAATGTATCTAGATATATGGAGTAAGACCTGGCTTTAACTCCTGCCACTTCCTAAATGTATTGTCTTGACCATGTCTCTTGATTTCATCAGATCTGAATTTACTCATAAGTAAAGAGAAATCATTGGAACTACACAGTTCCTAAGGTACTTTTGCCTCTAAATACTTTGATTCTAAGGTGACTTTTGTAACATGTATGCTGGAGAATTGGAGAGGTTAAGACCAGAGGTCAGGAGAATCCTGTATGAGTTCTTTTATTTGTATATATTAAAGGCATTAATAGAGAAAGAAACTCTAGACTGGAGAGGAGACATTTATTCTTCACTCAACAGACATCTGTTCTATACAGAGCTTATGCTGGGGGACTTATGGTTTATAAAACTTATAAATTCATGCCCTCATGGAGCTCAACGTCTTGACATTTTCCTCATATATCTACCTTCTTACCTTTCCTTTATTTTTTCATTCTTAATAAGAGAGGCAGGATTCAGGACAGAGGAGCAAAATTGCTCCCCTGAAGGCATGCACATTATTTCTTGGTTTCTTTCTTTTTTTCCTTCTGCCACACACTGGGCTTCTGGGAGGGTAGGGAACTGCTTAGGGATGGCAGATGTTGGTTCAAATTTTTATCAGATTTTTGATAATTAAAACTCCAAGATCTTCAGAAAGTCAAGTTACAATAAATTTCAGTAGCAGATGTTAAATTGGGGCAGAGTGGGGGGAGTGGACCTAGGGAACAGAGGCCCTTCTGAAATGAACTCATGTTAAGATCAAGCCAGTAGACTTCAGAGCCTCTCAGCTTGTGAGTGAACAAATTTCCTTGGCCAGTGCCCAGGTTGTTTCTTGGTAAAGAGAGCCCTCACTCCCCAGCTCCAGGTGTTTTCTTTCCTTTGAGCTTCCGTTCCCATCCCAACATTCTGAGAACAGCTTCACCCCAAGTGACTCAAGTCCTCTTCCTGCCAGGAGCAAAGAAGATGAAAACAATGGATACTTTTCTATAGTGCCTCATGGTTAACATGTCCTTTTCATACATTATGTTATGTGATTCCAGGGGAATGTGGCATGGTAGAAAGAAAACTAGACTTGGAATCAGGAAAAGCTGGATTTGATTCCTACCTCAGGAATTTGTTGCTTGTGGGACCTGGTGCTTAATATACATACCTACACCTGTTTCCTCATATGTCGGATGAGAGGGTTTGACTTGATCTCTGAGGTCACTTCTACCCTGAATCTCCAGTCTTATGATTCATAAGCAGTACAATATGCTCTTACGGTCTTAAGATTCTTCTCCTGGCTCTGTGATCTGATATTTTGATCCTAATTTCAAAAGATTTCTCTGGGCTGACAGGAAGGAATGTATATGCTGTTGGTTTGTTGGCAGATGATTAATTAGAGGATAAAGGGAGATAAAGGAAGTTGGCCATCTTCAGGTGGCCCTAAAGAATCATATCAGTCCTTTGCCAATTCTGCTGTACCTTTCAATTCTGAAACTTAGGGATGCTATTGTTGGTAGATGTCTGCTTCCCAGAGATAGGAATATCTGTTAGAGATTATGTATCTACCTTGAAGGGAAGTGGTAGTAGTTTTTGGCTTATATAGGGTTTCTAGGAAAAGAACCAGAGAGGTAGGTAATATAGCTCAAACTCAGTTGGGGCCAAGTGGTATTTACCTTACAAAGTGTTCATTCCATTGAGGGATCAAATATCATCTATTTTCTAAGGGTCAGGATGATACATGCAGAGTTAGGGAATTTGTAATGCAAGAGTTCTGAACCTCAGATCTGGGAAATGTTTATTATTATTATTTATTTATTTAGAATATTTTGCCATGGTTACATGATTCATGATTTTTCCCACTCCTATTCCTTATGCCCACCCTGAACTGACAAGCAATTCCACTGGATTATACATGTATCATTGTTCAAAACCCATTTCCATGTTATTCATATTTGCAATAGAGTGATCTTTTAATGCCAAAACCCCAATCATATCCCCATGGAACCACGTGATTGATCATTTTTTCTTCTGCATTTCTACTCTCACAATTCTTTCTCTGGATGTGGACAGCATCTTTCTCATAAGTTTCTCAGTGTTGGAAACTGGTTTTTAAAAATTATCTTGATGACTATTTTAATATAGTTGGTTTCTTTTGTAATCTTGTTTAGTTGTTTCAGTGGTATTCAATTCTTTTTGACCCCAATTGGGATTTTCTTGGCAAAGATACTGGAGTAGTTTGCTATTTCCTTCTCCAGCTCATTTGACAGATGAGGAAACCAAGACAAACAAGGGTAAGTGATTTGTCCAGGATCACATAGCTAGTAAGTGTCTGAGGCCAGATTTGAACTCAGGAAGATGAGTCTTCCTAGCTCTAGGCCTAACAGTCTGTCCATTGTATCACCTAGCTGCTCTTTTGTAATTTTACAAATTTTATTTTTGCATTTAAAAACATTACTCTGAGGAGTCCATAGGTTTCACCAGAATGCCAAAGGCATCCATGGTGCCAAAGAAGGCTAATAATCCTTGTTATTATGGTTCCAAATTTGATCTATTCCACAACACATAGGAAGCATCTCCATTTTGAAGACAAACTAAGGGTTAGAAGGAGGAAGTGACCAGCCTAAAGTCACACTGCAAATAAAGTGGTCAAGTTAAAGGTTAGAATTATTATCTCTTGGCTCCCAGGCCAAGGCTTTCTGCACTGCCTTAAGACTAAATGCTGATAAGCATTTTTTAATATATGTTGATAATTTTTATAACATAGTTTGGAGCTGAAGGGGATGATTAGTTCATATGTCATATTTTATAAATCTGCTCAGGATGACATAATTTTGTGTTATTCCTCATACAGCATTTTTATTTGTTCCTAGTTTAGTTATGCAAGTGCCAAGGGATGGGAAAGGATGGGGGAAAGCATTTATTAGTTTCTTGTTGAATAGGAGGGTTTTGAAATGAAGTAGGGGTAATGGTCATTATGTCAAAAAAGAATGAAAAGAACATTGATGAATCATTTAAAAATACAAATAAGAGAGCAAAAGAAAATGCAGAATGTGACCCATAGCATAGTGTTAGAAATAACATGCTAAATTTGAAATATATATATTTCAAAAGTATGTAATAGAGATTCACAATTTCATATGTGCTCCCTTTCCCCCTGTTCTTTAAATGTGTAAATGTTCATGTTTGTTAATGCTTATGAAGTTCATAATAATAAAAGAGAAAATTTCAAAAAATTAAACAGAAGATACCAATATGGTCAGTTGATTTTAAAAATAATATCTCTTATATGTGTTTAATATTTACCATACAAAAGCTCTCATCTGAATTGCAGAAATTCAGAGTTGGAAGTGCATTTAGTCTAGCTAGTCCCTGGGCAAGAATCCTACCTGTAGTATAACTAATAAGTGGTTAGTCATCCATCCTTCGCTTCAAATGAAAGCAAATTCACTACCTTAAAGCAACCTATTCTACTTTTGGACAGCTCTCAGGCTTGCTTTAAGCTTCCTTGAAAGTTCAACCCATTGCTTCTAGTATTGCCATTTATGGTCTGCTAAGTGGTACAGTGGATAGATGACTGGTTTTGGAAATAGGAAGACTATCTTCCTGAGTTCAAATCTGGTCTCACACACTTATCAGCTGTGTGATCTGGGCAAGTCACTTAATCCTGTTTGCCTCAGTTTCCTCATATAAAATGAACTGGAGAAGGAAATGGCAAACCATTCCAATATCTTTGCCAAGAAAACTCCAAATAGGGTCATGAAGAGTCAGACCCAATGGAATAATAGCTCTGTCATCTATAGCCAAGCTGAGCAAGTCTAATCCTTCTTTTTACATTGCAATCCTATGAATGCTTGAACACATTTAGCATGTTGTCTTTGACCATTGGTAAAGAAGCCTAACTCAGAGCCAGCAAATAAGGTGTTCAATAACATTTGATACAGGATCAAATATTTAAGAACTGGAAAAGATTTGAAAAGCCATCCAGATCATGTCCCCTATTTAGAGATGATGAAACTAAGACTTAACAGAGGGAGAAGTTTGAATAAGATTAGGTAGATAACAGAGGAAGTAGCTGAGCTGGCATTTGGACCCAGGTCCTCTGACTACAAATCTAGTGCTTTTCCCACTGTACCATGCTGCCTCCATCTTAAAATTTATATATATATATATATATATATATATATATATGTAAAACAATTCTTATATATATAAGAATTGTTGTTGGTCTTTTATTTTCAAAGAGGACCAGTCACATTATAAGGCTGATGTCTTGACTTAGACTTGAGTTAGATTTAAGTGAGGCAGAATTGTTAATTTGTGGAGAATGGGAAGAGTGCAGGCAGTGTTGGGTAGTAGCAAGAGCATTGAACATGAAGTCTGGAGATTTGGGTTTAGATGTTGGTTCTGCTCTTTTTCCAAACAAGGCATCTCTTGGCATCAATTTCACCATTTCTTAAATGAAATCTAGATGATTACTACCTCAATTGAACAAAACTATATTAAGAGATATATAGATATTATTATTATTAGACTGGGAATCAGCCTAATCAGCACCAGGGTTCCTATCCCAGCTTTGATACTTATCTATGTTTGCCCTTAGGCACACTACTTTGTCTCAGTTTCTCTTGATGTAAAATAAGGGAATTAAACTAGATGAGGATCAGTCAAATATATCTATAGACCAGTTCCAAAGTTTTAAAATTTTAAATAAAGTTGTGTTTAAAAAAATAAAAATCATTCTTAAAAAGGCTCTACAAAAAACAAGAAGCAGGTCAGATTTGGTACTTTGTAAATGATGACCCCTGAATTAGATCATCTTAAAAGTCTTATTCAGTCCCAAATTGAATGCTATTTACATGGTCTTTGAGGACTCTGTGGGTTCATTTGTGTCTTCTCTCTGAGGTCATCTTTGAGGTAAATGAATAGATTGCTAGAGGCAGCTGAGGCCCAGAAAGTAATGAGCATTCCTTAATTATCAGAGAGTGGTATGACTAGCCATATCTGAAAGTCAACCCACTTTCTCCAGATGCAGACCAATCCTATCACTTGAAGATTACTTCCATCTCTCAAAGAGGAAGTAATGGGGAGGACCTGAGGTAAATCAGACATCTCTAAGTGGTTCAGTAGATAAAATGGTTGGCCTGGAGTCTGGAAGACCTGAGCTCAAATCCAGCCTCAGACATTTCCTAGATGTGTAATCCTGGGCAAGTCACTTAACATCTGATTGACAAAAGAATCCACTGGATTAGGAAATGGCGAATCTCTCCAGTATCCTTGCTGAGAAAGCCTCAAAGATAGCTAGGGTTCATGGGATCATGAAAAATCTCATAGGACTGAATGACTGAACAACAACAAAAGGTAACCTACCTCTTCATTATTCATGAGAAAGTGTTCTAAATCTCCAATAATTAGAGAAATACAAATCAAAACAACTCTGAGGTACAACCTCACACCTAGCAGATTGGCTAAAATGACAGAAGGGGAGAGTAATGAATATTGGAGGGGATGTGGCAAAATTGGGACATTAATGCATTGCTGGTGGAGTTGTGAAATTGATCCAACCATTCTGGATGGCAATTTGGAACTATGCCCAAAGAGCACTAAAAGATTGCCTGCCCTTTGATCCAGCCATACCCTTGCTGGGTTTGTACCCCAAAGAGATCATAGGGAAAAAGACATGTACAAAAATATTTATAGCCGCACTTTTTGTGGTGGCAAAAAACTGGAAAACGAGCGTATGGTTGTCAATTGGGGAATGGCTAACAAATTGTGGTATCTGTTGGTGGCAGAATACTACTGTGCTCAAATGAATAATAAACTGGAGGGATTCCATGTGAACTGGAATGACCTCCAGGAATTGATGTGGAGTGAAAGGAGCAGAACCAGGAGAACATTGTACACAGAGACTAATACGCTGTGGTGAAATTGAATGTAATAGACTTCTGTACTAGCAGCAATGCAATGACCCAGGACAATTCTGAGGGATTTATGGAAAAGAATGCTACCCACATTCAGAGGAAGAACTGCAGGAGTGGAAACACAGAAGAAAAAAAACTGCTTGAACACATGGGTTGATGCAGACATGATTTGGGATGTAAACTCTAAACAACCACCCTAGTACAATTATCAATAATATGGAAATTGGTCTTGATTGATGACACATGAAGAAACCAGTGGAAATGTGCATTGGCTATGGGGGAGGGGGTTGAGGGGGGAGAGTAAGAACATGAATCATGTAACCATGGAAAAATTTTTCTAAAAAAAATAAAATTTATAGTCATTAAAAAAAAGTTGTTCCAAGAAAGGAAATAAACACTTATTAAGCACCTAAAAAATAAATAATAAAAATAAAATGTCTACCAGTTGGGAATGTCTTACTTTTGTCAGGGAAGGTCCCAATGATGTACTGTCAAACCAGTCAGAAAGAAGACACATCTAAGTTTAAAAGACTTTGTGAGCTCTCACTCAAAGTATTTGGTCATTGAGAGAGACCTTTGACCTGCTTTTGGTTACTGTTAACCTAACTAATAAATAGATCTTTCTCAAATCCCTGCTTTACAAAATTGGCAAGAGTGACCCATTTTTAATAGATATATGTGTCACTGTTAATAAACAGTAACTTTGCCTTTGGAAAAAAAAATCATGCCTCAGTCTGCTTCAGTGATGTCATTGAAAGCCAGCTTGGAGGTCTTTTATTCTTTTCCAACTTAATTTATGCTTTAACAGGATGGTGACTTTGGGATAATTGAGACTTAGACTAACCTGTGTCCAAGTCTGTATTACTGAGGCTGTCAGTCAAAGCTTGACTGATATACTTGTTGATTGATTGAAGCTGCCTATGGTTTGGGGCTTTTATGTTTTAAAATTTTTACTTTAAGTTATTGTCTTGATAAATTTTATTTTTGCATCTTTGCATTTTTGCATTTTTGCATGCCCTTTCTTGAAATTCCTTCTCTGTTTACTTCTTTGAACCTATATGTTGTAATAAAGAAAATTGTTTAGCAGAATCATCCAATATCATATTTGAATTTGACAACTTACATAATTTTGCCCTCATCTCCTACCTTGTAGTTCCCTGTAACCCTTTTTAGAGGAGAGGAGGTAGGTTTCATTTGTCCTCTGGGACCATTATTATTTTTAAATTTACTCGGGGGAGGGATCCCTTTTAGTTCTTCTTGTGTTTTTGAACAGACAATAGAAGGCTAGAGAATTTCCCTTTGCATCATGGCAGCTGGATTTGGTGGGATGAGTATTGGTCTACATACATAAGTGATCCCATTCCATCCCATTTTCTCCAGCATACTGTCCCCTCTATGATCCATTTCTTCTCACTAATAATCTTTAATTTCTCCCTAACTACTAACTGCTTGCTAGTAACTATCTATAAACATGCCCATGTCTCCCCTATCCTCAAAAAAATAAATCTCACTAGATCTTTTCGGATCCTTTATCTCTTCTCTTTTTTGTGGCTAGACTCTTTCAGAAGACCATTTACAATTGGTGTCTCCACTCCCTTTCCTCTCATTCTCTCTTTTTTATTTACCCTTGTACTTCGGTGTATTGTCTCATAGGTGGAAGATTGGTAAGGGTGGGCAATGGGGGTCAAGTGACTTGCCCAGGGACACACAGCTGGGAAGTGGCTGAGGCTGGGTTTGAACCTAGGACCTCCTGTCTCTAGGCCTGACTCTCACTCCACTGAACTACATAGCTGCCCCCCTCTCATTCTCTTTTAAACTCTCGTCATTCACCTGAAACGACTATATTTCAAATCATCAGTCATTTCCTATTTAAAAATATTTTTATTTATTTTGTTAAATATCTCCAAATTACATTTAAATTATTTTAATATTCATTTAAAATTTTTTTGAATTCTGTATTCTCTCCTTCCTCCACCCTTTGAGGAAGCAAGCAATTCAATTATTCATGTGAAGTCTTACAAAATATATTTCCATATTAGTTAGCCATGTGACAAAAGAATACACACACACACACACACACACACACACACACACAAACCAAGATAAATAAAGTGAAAGGAGTATATTTCAATTTACACTTGAGTTCATCAGTTCTCTCTCTGGAAGTGGATAACATTTTTCATGATGGATCATTTGGAAATGTCTTGGATCAGTGATCTCTTAATTGTCAAATTTAATAGCCTTTTCTCAATCTTCATTCTTCTTGATTTCTCTGCAGCCTTTAGAACCATTGATCCCCATCTTCTTTTTGATATGTTCTTCTCTGTAGATTTTTGGAGCCCTGCTCTTTCTTGATTCTTCTCCTATATATCTGATCATTCTTATTGTCTCATTTTTTGAATCTTCATCCATTTCATGCCTTTTAACAATATGTATCCCCTAAGGTTCTCTCCTGGGCCCTTTTTTAAATACCATTTCACTTGGTGATTGTCATATTTCTTTATTCAATTATCATCTCTATGAAAATGATTTTCAGATTTATTTATCTAGTCCTAGCCTTTCTCAAAAGCTCATCAGTCTTGTATTATCAATTGTCTTTTGGACACCCAATTGAATGTCTTGTAGGTACCTTGAAATCAACATACACCAAACAGAAATGATTATTTCTCTTTTCCCCCTCCCAACTTTCCCTTCTTAACTTTCTTGTTATTGCTGAGGACACCACTATACTCCTTTTCATCCAGGCTCCCTACTTAAAAATGTCATCCTTAACTCCTCATTCTGTCTCACAATTTATATTCAATAAATTTCCAGGCTGCTGGTTCTATTTTCACATTTCTTATATTATTCTCTCTTCTGATATTGCCACCACCCTGGTACAAACCTTATAACCTCATGACTTGACTATTTTAATAACTTTTTGGTCTCTTGGCCTCCAGTTTCTCCCCACTCCAGTCTATTATCCACTTAGCTATCAAAGTGATCTTCCTGGAATACAAATCTGACCATGCCAGTCCTGTCCCTGTTTCCTTCTCCTAACTCTTCCAGTGGTGCCCTGTTATCTCCAGGATTTAAATATTAATCCTGTATGGTTTTCAAAGCCCTTCATAACTTGCCACCTTCCTACCTTTCTTGGAGGCAAAGTGGTAGCACAGTGAATAGAGCAATGGATCTGGGTAACTATAGCATCTCCTCATTTTATAGATAAGAAAACTGAGTCAGATAGAAGTTGTGACATAGCAGGGTTACATAGCAAGTAAGTATATAAAACCACATTGGAACTCAATACTTCCTGATGACAGAGATAAGGTTCTATTCAATGTCTTTCTAAGTTGTCTCTAGGATAAGATCTTAGTTGAGTATTGAAAGAAATCAGGAAGTGGAGAAAATAGCAGGAAAGAATTCAAGGCACAGAGGCAGTATATGAAAGTTATGGAGTAGGGAAATGAAATATATTGTGTGAGGAAAAATAGTCAGTGTCATTGGGTAGTAGTTTGGACAAGTTGCTTCACTTTTTCAAATTCTTGATTTTTCATCATCAAAATGAGAGGTGTTACTTGCCCAGGGACACACAGCTGGGAAGGGGGGACCTTGGACTGAAGTTGATAAAGACCTTCCTTCCTCAGTTACTTCTTAATGATCCTAGGCAAATGACTTAATTACTCTAGGCTTCAATATGATCATCTATAGAATGAAGAGTGCTGGACTGGATGGTCTCTATAAACTCCCTTTTAATTCTAAATCTGTAATTATAGGATGACCTCTCTGCCCTGAGGAGGCAAGAGCATTGGATAACTCAACATGCCTACTTGAGCAAGAGATAAGTCCCTGTCTACCAGATGTTTGTTGAGTGGTTAATCTATTTTTTCTTTTAATAATATTTTATTTTCCCCACTTATATGCAATTTTAAAAAATTCTTTTAAATTTTGAGTTCTAAATTCTCTCCCTCCCTTCCTTTACTGTACCCTTCCTGAGACAATAAGCAATCTGATGCAGATTTTATGTGTGCAGTCATGTGAAACATTTTCCCATATTAGTCATTTTGTGGAAGAAAACTCAGAATGATCATTATTCCTAATACCTAAATACATTGTTATGTTATTTGATTAAAAGCCAGAGTTGCAGAGTATTATTGGATGAAAGGGGAGAAAAGGGTATTTTTTTAAAAAGATTAACTTTGTTCCCCACAAGTGCTTTCAGAATGAGGGAGTATTTTTAGAAATAAAACAATAATTTTTCCAGAGGTCCTTAGGGGTGGCCAGAAGACAATGACAAATACTTTAGAGTCTATAAATCTTGGTCTGATGAGCCTATCTGGCATATGGGAACATTCATCATCAAAATCTTAGGCTATCTTCTATGCAAATGCCACAGCCCTCTCAGATCTCTTTGGTACTTTAATCCTGTGTATCTCGTAGGACTTCTTACAACATGCAGTCATTTAACAAACTAGAGGATAAAAGAGACAGGAATAAAAATGGAGTTAATAGAAATCCTCTTGTGAGTAAGATATATTCCATAACAATTATATGAACTAGTGTCAGAATTCCATCATGACTTGGCTCAGGGTCCTGCAGATCTAGGAACCTTTATGGAATGCAGCCTGACATGGTGCATGCTAGCATGAGTTGTTAAAAGGCCCAGGCTATCTTCAAAATCTAGGAAAAAGACTTGGTTTGTTTAAACATATGCTAACTTACTGATCATAAGTACAACTCATATTCATCTAATAACATGTATTTACAAATTGCTTTACATTCCTTATTTCATTTGAACCTACTAATCCTCTATTTGGTACTCACTAGCTGTACGTCCCTAAACCAGTCATTTAACCTCTCTGAACCTTGATTTCCTTATTTATAAAATGAGGACAATGATACCTGCAGGAGCTAACTTGTAAAGTTGTTGGGAGGAATGTGCTTTATAAATCTTAATATGAGTTGACATTATTTTATGTTAAAAACATTTCTTGTATTTTGCTTTCTTCTGACATTGCCATCACCCTGGTGTAAACCCTTGACTACTTCAATAACTTTTTGGTGTTCCTACCTGGAAAAGCTACTATAGTGAGTGACAGGGAATTGACAAGGCAGATATGAGTAGTATTGCCAATCAGGAGTCTTCCCATTTGTAGATGAGGAAACTGAGGTAATACAAAAAAATAATCTTATCTTGTGTCATATAGCTCAAAGGTATGATTCTAGCCACCTCTTCTGACCCATAATCCAGTGATGACACTTCTAGTGAATACCTCAAAGTAAGTAAATCTGGGTTTTAGGGATGTTTTTCCTTTGACTTTAATGTTCAGGGGATGAACCTGTGGGGGAAAAATCAACCATTCACCAAGTTTTTATTGACTACTATGTGCTAAATACTAGATATTTCAAACAAAAAATTGAAGAGGTTTCTGCCTTCAAGGAATTGACATCCTAAAGGGAGACACTATATATACATGTGTAAGTATATATGAAATAAACAAAAGGTCATTTAAAAAATTTTAAAAGTGAACCACAGAAAGTCTCATTTGAAAGTTGCCTTGGGGCAGAAGAAAGAGTGCTGATCTCAGAATCAGGAGACTTGAGTCTGAATTCCAGCTCTTCTATATACTTTGAGAAATTACACTTCTCTGAACCTCTATATTCCTCAAAACCTTTTTAAGTGTTATAAAAATGGGAGATAATATTAATAATAATAATAATAATAATGGGGTGACCCTGGGCAAGTCTCTTAACTTGCCTACCTCAGTTTTCTCATTTGTAAAATGGGGATAAAGAAAGCAGCCACTACACAGGGTTGCTGTGAGATAATATATATGAAATTCTTTACAAACCTTAAAGCACCATATACATTTTAGCTATCATTATAATTAATTAGTAGTAGTAAAGACCCAGGTCTATTGGTTGTCTAAAATATGACTTTCAGTTTCCTTTTTTCTCTTATTTTCCTGTCCTGAACAAATATTGGCTAAGTATCCCTTGAGGCCAAGGAGGCATAGTGGGTGCCACTATATTCTACTGTTTTCTAAGGGGAATGTTTATGGTGAATTCCAGGAAACCTAAATGAGGTTAATTTTTCCTTATAAAAAACATTACACAATTCTTCCCTTGTTGGGCTTTGGTTCACGTGAATCCCTGTTTTAGGCCTTTCTGTATGCTAATTTGGAGATAGGCAGCATCCCCTGGAGCTCTATAAGGAGCTTATCCAAAGGGGCCTCACAGCTCTTGGCTTGTCATATTGTCTTTTCCATATGTAAAAAGAAATGATTCATGGGGAGGTTATTTTCCGCCCAGAAAAACTGCATGAGCGCATGTGGAGAAATCAGAGAGCTGGTGCCAGGGTTTTGAGTTGGTGTGAGGTTATCAAATTCTCTTTTGCCCAGAGTTGTGAATAGTTTTAAAACCATATGTTCTCATTCTGCTTTTCTATCCCTGCTCCATTTCATTTGGGAATGGAGGCCGGTTATTAACTCTAACCACCTGAGAAGTGTAATATCCTTTGCAGCATACGGCTTCCAGAGGCTCCTGTGAAATGGGATTGATCCAGGGAGTCAGGGATAGGAGTTAAGAGCTCCCCACCTCCCTTCCCCACTCCCTCTAAGTCTCGAATATTAAAGTGCCCACAGCCAGCAGAAAACTCTATTTGCAAAAACCTGCATGGAGGTGACACAGTACAGGAGGGTTTCTGCTGGTTACTGGATGTCATGAAGTAGTGGCTAATATTAATCTGCTGCTTGTAACCTTTGTCAGGAATGCCAGGTTGAATGTTTGATTGTCTTTGGCAGCTTTTACTAGTATCCTTTTTAGCTTCATGACATGGATATGGATCCCTGTGGGTCTGCTCCTGGATAGACAATTTCAGGTAGTATGCAGTCTTGGCTACCATCATCAGTCTGCCTGTTAGCCACATTCTTGTGCCTTGAAATTGTACCATGGCTCTGTGTGGCACTATTATCTATTTAGTGCATAACCATTAGGGGAAGAGATTATTTTTTGCTGGGTAGGACATCTGGTGTGAATGTCAACTTGCTTCACACTTTATGTATCTAGAATGTGACTGTTAGGGGAAGAATTAATTTCTACCTTGCTGAGCCATCTAGTGAGAATATCAACTCACCTGGTACTATATCATATACATCTAGAAAGTGACTGTTAAGGGAATGATTAATTTTTTTCTAGTGAGACAAACACTAAGACATTTATTGCTTTTCTATATGCATGTGACTATTAGAGCATAGATTGTTTTCTTCCTTGCCGGATCATCCTTACATCATCCAATGGGAATTCCAACAAATGGTGCTTTATTGTGTTCATGTGGTAGATTGTGAACAGTAGAGTAATGCTTGGTTTCTCTCTAGCTTGGCAGTACATTGTGGCGCAGTATTAGATGTGTCTAGAATGTAACCATTAGAACAGAGATTAAGGTCTACTTATCTGGATGATGCAGTGTGAAAACCAATCCCCTTGGTGCTTTACAAATATATATATGTAGAATGAGACCATAAGGAGGATTAATTTCCAACTGACTGGGTCATCCATTGTGAATTCCAAAATTCATGGGTCTTCATTTCTTTCCCATTCTTCATCTGAATTATGACCTCTGATCCCTTGACCCCCCAATTCTCTCCCAAGCCATTTCCCCTATATTTGTCACTCTTTTCTTCTCCCTGTCTTGACTCCTTAGTGAACCAATTCAGCTTTATACTGTCTTCCTCTCTTGAATCCTTAAGGATACCTTTATTATGTTGCTGATTATCTCTAGCTGAGTTTTGTAAAGAACATATTTTGGATCACTCACACGGTTTGTCACCTTCATGCCTACTGAGATAATGCTGAATGAAGGTAGAGAAAATCATGAAACTGTTCTGACTGGTTCCACTACAGATTTATGTTACATAATTTCAAGTGAGCCCTCACTGCTGCTTGGCAACCCTACTATACCTCCTTTATCAACTCAATATCACTCACTATATTGGCATTTCCAAACATTTTCATCCTTCCTGAAAGCTTACATGGCTTCTTCTCTCACTCTCAGGTGAGAGTTTTGTCTTGTATTTTACAGAAAAAAATTGAGGCCATTCACCACAAGCTCCCTCTTCTCTCTCCTTACTCTGTCCTATCACTCAGGTGCCTTCTGCCATTTTCTTCTTCTTCTCCCTTGTTTCACATGATAATGATGACTCTTTACCAACGCCAACCCCTCTACTTATTCAAGTGATCTCATTTCATTCCTTCTCCTTCAGCAGATGATCTCCTCTCTTCTTTTTATATTTTCACTTATTTCCCTTTCTACTGGCTGATTTCCTACTACTTACAAATAGCTCCATGTCTCCACTATCCTGAAAAAGCACTTCCTAGTTCTTTCATACCTGCTATCAATCTTATATCTCTTGCCCTTTGTAACTAAACTCCTCAAAAAGGCAGTCTGCTATAAGTTACTCTACTTTCACTCTCTTCTTAACCCCATACAGTCTAGCTTCTGATCTTATCATTCCACCTAAGTTACTAATGATCTTTTAGTGTCAAATCCAGTAGCTTTTTCTCAAATCTTATTCCCCTTGACTTCTTTTTGAAAGTTTCTGTTCTGTGCTATTCTTTTCTCCCTAGGTTGTCAGAGCATTACTCTCTCCTGATTTTCCTCCTATTTAACTCCTCTATTAATTTGCTGGATCTCCCACCAGATCCTGTCCTCTAGCAGTAGGTGTCTCTCAGGGGCTCTCTTCTCCCTCTATACAACTGTCTTTGGTAATCTCATTAGAATTTAATTGTGGATTTGATTACTATCACTCTGCAATATGATTACCAAATCTACAATTCCTGCCCCAATCTCTGGACTGATTTCCAATCCTGCCTTTCTAAACTGCCTTTCAGACATTCAGTTTGTCCAAAACAGAACTCTTCATCTTTCACCCTAAACTTTCAATACCTGCTACCTTCCCTATTACTGCAGACAGTACTATCCTCCCAATCCTTAAAATTCACAACTTAGAAGTCATCCTGCATTCCTCCCTATTTTTCCCCTTCCTATTTCTCCCCTTCCCTCCTGATGTCCAAGCTTTTGCCAAGGCCTTTTGATTTCACATTTGTAATGACTCATGAATATGACCCCTACTCTCTTCTACCATTACTACTACACTGGTACAGCTCCTTATCATCTCAATAGCCTGACAATGCCTCAAGTCTCTCCCCACTCCATTCCTCCATTCCATCCTACAGTCAGCCACTAAAATGATTTTCCTAAAATGTAGATCAGATCTTGCCACCCCTGCCTCCCATCCCCACTAAATAAACTCCAGTGGCTTCTTATTGTCTCTAAGAACAAATACAGAATGCTTTGTTTGGCATTTAAAGCCCTTCATCACCTAGCCTTTTTTTTTGCTTTTCCAGTCTTCTCATATCTTACTCCAAAACATGTACTCTTTGACCAAGTGATTCTGATCTTCTGGCTGTTCCACAAACAAGATACTTCATTTCTTGATTCTGGTCATTTTCTCAGGCTGTTCCCCATGCCTGGAATGATCTCTTTCCTCTGCTCTAACTGCTGACTTCCCTGCCTTCCTAGAAGTCCCAACAAAATCCCACCTTCTCTAGGAAACCTTGGCCCGTCTTAAATTCCAGAGTTTCCCCTCTTTTAATTATTTCCCACTTTATCCTGTATGCAGCTTGCTTTATATATATTTGTTTGCATGATGTCTCTTTCTCATTATGTTGTAAGCTACTTGTGGGCAGGACTGTCTTTTGCTTCTTTTTATTTATTTATGTATTTTTGTGTTTAATTTTGAAATTTTAATTTAATTAATTTAGAACATTTTCCCATGGTTATAGGATTCATGTTCTATCCCTCCCTTCTCCCCACTCTCTCCCATAACCAATGCACAATTCCACTGGATTTTGCATGTGTCATTGATCAAGATCTATTTCCATATTATTAATATTTGCATGAGGGTCATTTAGAGTCAATATCCCCAATCATATCTCCATCAACCCATATGATCATCAGGCAGTTGTTTTTTTTTTCTGTGTTTCTACTCCCACAGTTCTTCCTTATTATGTGAATAGTGTTCTTTCTCATAAGTCCCTCAGAATTGTCCTGAGTCATTGCATTCTTGCTAGTAGGGAAGTCCATTACATTTGATTATACTACAGTATATCAGTCTCTGTGTATAATTTTCTCCTGGTTCTGCTCCTTTCACTCTGCATCAATTCCTGAACGTCATTCCAGTTCACATGGAATTGCTCTAGTTCATTATTTCTTTGAGCACAATAGTATTCTATCACCAGCAGATACCACAATTTGTTCAGCTATTTCCCAATTGAAGGGCATTTTCCCTTCATTTTCCATTTTTTTGCCACCACAAAGAGTACAGCTATAAATATTTTTGTACAAGTCTTTTCCCCTATGATCTCTTTGGGGGTATAAACCCAGCAATGGTAAGGCTGGATTAAAGGGCAGGCAGTCTTTTAGCAGTCTTTGGGCATAGTTCCAAATTACCATCCAGAATGGTCGGATCAGTTCACAACTACACCAGCAATGCATAAAAGTCCGAATTTTGCCACATCCCCTCCAACATTTATTACTTTCCTTTGCTGTCATGTTAGATAATATGCTAGGTGTGAGGTGGTACCTCAGAATTGTTTTGATTTTAATTTCTCTACTTTTTAGAGATTTTCATGTGCTTATTGATAGTTTTGATTTCTTTATGTGAAAATTGCCTATTCATGTCCCTTGCCTATTTATCAGTTGGGGAATGGTTTGATTTTTTGTACATTTGATTTAGCTCCTTATAAATTTGAGTAATTGGACCTTTGTTAGAGGTTTTTGTTATAAAGATTTTTTCCCAATTTGTTGCTTCCCTTCTGATTTTTGTTGCAATGGTTTTGGTTAGTATATAACCTTTTTAATTTAATGTAATCAAAATTATTTGTTTTACATTGTGTAATTTTTTCTAACTCTTGCTTGGTTTTAAAATCTTTCCTTTCCCAAAGATCTGACAAGTATACTATTCTGTGTTCACCTAATTTACTTATAGTTTCCTTCTTTATATTCAAGTCATTTACCCATTCTGAGTTTATCTTGGTGTAGAATGTGAGATGTTGATCTAAACCCAATCTCTCCCATACTGTTTTCCTATTTTCCCAGCAGTTTTTGTCAAATAGTGGATTTTTGTCCCCAAAGCTGGGCTCTTTTGGTTCATCATAGACTGTCTTGCTGAGGTTATTGACCCCAAATCTATTCCATTGATCCTCCCTTCTGTCTCTTAGCAAGTACCATATTGCTTTGATGACCACTGCTTTATAGTATAGTTTAAGATCCGGTACTGCTAGGCCACCTTCCTTCATATTTTTTTCCATTATTTCCCTTGATATTATTTTGCTTTTAAAATCCTTAAAGTTCAGCACAGCTCCTGGCACCTAATGGGCTCATAGTTCCATTGATTGATTGTTTGGTTTATGCATCTAGAATGTGACCATTAAGGGAAGGATTAGTTTCCTTTTGATTGTACCATCCAGTATTGATACCATTATCCATTCTATGATTGGGTTCCTAGTATCATTGTGTCCCAGAAATTACTGCCTTTTTTTTTCTCGGTGTTGAAAAGAAAAAGACTGGGCAAAGAGCTTCTTAGCAAATCTGACTTTATTGTGGTGGGCACAAGTCATATAAGTTGGAGGCCTGCTGAAACCCCTAGCATGGTCTGTGACCCTGAGGTTTACAAGTTAGGGATTTTTATAACATAAATGATGATACAATCGGGTGTGGTAACAAAGACCCTTCTGGATTTATAACTACCTTATAACTTCAGGTTTTTCGATGGACTGTAAGAGTTATATTTCAGTGAAGTCTGTTGGATTTCTGATGGGTTTTAGCCTCTCCTTTCACTACCTTTCAGAGTTACAAGAGTGTCAGTATAAACCACAAGATAAGATGCTCAGTTTCTTTATGTCATGATCCTTCTATACGACTATATATATATACATATATATATATACATATATATACACACACATATATGTATATATATATATATTTGATCTTTAATACTGAACACACACTTTATGACTATTTCTATATTCTGCAATTATTATATTGAGGTGCATAGTTATCTAACTGGGTTTATCTCTTACTACAGTTACAAAATGAATATAGGCACTCATGATTAATATGAATGATTAAAGCCAAATATAAATGATTAAAGCAGTAATTAGCAATTTCTCTTTCATTGTTTTCATTACACAAAGATCACTCAAATAGTCAAATAGGAAATGAGAGCTGGAGGATACTTTGGATAACATTTACTACAACCCCTATATTTTACCAATAGGGAGGTTGAGACCTAGGGAGGAAATGTGATGACTTTTCCTAAGTCATATCACCAAGGTCCATATAGCAAACTAGGAGAAAGACTTAGGCCTTTTGACTTTTGGTCCCCACATGCTTCTTATTAAATTATATTGATGGGGACATTTTTTGGGGCATGGGAATCTGTAATCATACATAACTCTGGATTTTGGTGTCAAAGCATCTCAATTGAATTCCGATCATAGCAATGACTAGCTGTATGGCCTTGGGAAAGTCACTACTATTCTTTAGGTATCAATTTCCCATCTGTAAAAATAAAAGGGTTCTCTCAGCCTACCTCCATTTTGATGGCTTCTGGGATTCCTCAAGATGTTATCTTTTGACATTGGATGTCTGACCTTTTGTCATTAGGGATACAAAGTACAGATATCTTCATAGACTACCACCATTTCACTGAATTTCTTTCCAGTTCAATTCTGTTCAGTCAGCCTTGAATACTTTATAGTATTTTGTTTTCAATCTTCATAGGTATATACAGTATATTTTTCCTTATAATGATCAGTGCCCATGTCTTAGCCCTCCTAATCCATGAGCTCTTTAAAGATATCTATCTATCTATCTATCTATCTATCTATCTATCTATCTATCTATCTATCTATCTATCTATCCCCTACAGTGCCTAGCACTATGCAGAACATGTAGCAAGTGCTCTAAAAATACTGGTCGAGTTGAATGGATAAAATTTCAAATGGATAAAATTGACTCTTCGGGGTTTTGACTTAATTATTTTTAAACTAATATTAAAATAACTTTGCCTTTTAATCATTTTGAAGATTTTAATATGACACCCTTAAGGAAGTTACTTTTAAAATTTATTAAAATCTTCCGTCTCCCTCTCCCCAAATCATATCATTAGTTGACAGTCTAGAAATCAGTGCTTTCAAAATCCTGTGGGGGATGATGGTGGAGGGGTGTGTGTGTGTGTGTGTGTGTGTGTGTGTGTGTGTGTGTGTGTGTATTCTCATGTACAGTACAAACAATGTGCCTCACTGGAATACTGGATCCTCAAAGCTGTTCCCTGAGCTCTGGAATCACATTTTTCTTCCTGTTGGCAGGTAGAGAATTAAGATTGTACAGGCTGGATTTTGCATCCTGTTCTTGGCTTTATCTCAGTTAAGAAATCAGGCAGGAATGGGAGTGTGTGAAGAAGCATGGGAAGGAAGCTACAGTACAGTTGGCAGCAAATTCCCACTGATAGTGTATAACCCCATCATAAGCAGAAGGAAGACCAAAAGATATCTGGCAGATTTTTGGTCTCTCCTTGTTAGGGCTTGGCTGTACAATTAGCTACCCCAATCTGTTTTTGATAGATATCACCAGTATGATGCTTTCTGGTTTCTTCCCTATCTTTTCTTTCCCTACATCCTCTCCCTTGGGTCATCTTCAATGCTGTTAACATTCTTGATAAAGATGCCTTTGGCCATGCAACCCTGTGATACTTTTAACCACAGTGACTTTGAGCATCTACAATACTCTTTTCTTTTCCCTTCCCTTCCCTTCCCTTCCCTTCCCTTCCCTTCCCTTCCCTTCCCTTCCCTCCTTCCTCCCCATTACTGGGTACATTCCAGCAGAGGTTGGATAATCTCTTGGGTATATTGTAAATCGAATTAATTCAAGCTTTCCAGATCTCCACTTCAAGCCATAATCCCCCTCCCCCACTGGTTTTTATATTATGCAAATACTGCTGGGAAACTTGATCATTAAAAAGGCATGATCTCATTAGCACAGTGTCTAATCTGGTCTCCCTAACCCAAGATTTCCTGCTTAGTCTGAAGCTAACCAGGGAATAGGAGGAAATGTCTGTAAATATTTTTGTTGTTTTGAAAACACAAGCTCACTCAAATCCAGTCTAATGATTACTCACTTTAATTAATCACTCTTGATCTTAAGAGTTACCCAGGCTGGTGCTCTGTAGTGATTAGTGCCCTTATCTGAGATATAACATCTAATGTGTGTTTGCTTTCCCCAGAAATAGATGTAAAACAGGAAGTCTGGAGGGAAAAAAATTGGTTCTACTTTTGTAGAGTCACACTTATGGGATGTTAAAACTGAAAGCACCTTTATTTATGGATGGAAAAAACTGGGGTTCACCCAAAGAGGAGCCCAGGACCACTCATCTAATTAATATTTAAATCAGGTTTTGAATCCTGGTCTCCAGATGCCTAGTTCAGTTATCTTTTAATGGTACTAGACTCACTCTAAATTCTTTGAGTCTTAATAAGGATGAGATGGAGCCAGGAGCCCTTTCTAAAGGATTGGAACAACTCTAAAGAGATAGGCCAGGATTGGGCTGGAGGTTCCTCAAGTACCAACTTGGTCAATCTGGCTAATGATAATGACAGTGGACATTTCTATGGTTTCAGACCTCAGCAGATGAGCTAGATGGGGAGGAAAGAAAAACAAGAAAAAAAGTTAGAGAATAGAAGAAAGGAAGAGGAAAAGGAGGGGTATATATCTATATGGAGTAATTTAAATAACTGAGGAGACCATGTAGTAGTTTTAGCACCATAGACTTCTACTCTTTTTTTTTTTTTTTTTGCAGTAGCTTCTCTTGGCCATATTGTTTGTCTAATTCAGTTGCTTTTTCTTCCATGACTTTATGGTCCTTTTGTTTCATTCTACCTTGTCTTTTTTTCTTGTCTTTAAGCATTTATGGTCCATCTGCATGTCTGCAACTCCATCATACCCCATCTCCATCTACTGAAATCCTGCCCTTTCTTTAAGACTCACCATAGCTCCTCCTGAACCTTTCCTTGATATTCCTATCTTCCAAATGCAACTGGAGGACATGCTCCTATCCTCAAGAGTCTTAGGTAACTGACTGTTCCTATGAATAGCCCCTATTTCTAATCTCAAATTATTTGCCACAGAAACACTGGAATCAGATATAAGTTGAATCCTATATTTAGGACCCCTTTAAAAGGGTCAATTTTAGGAGGCACCAGAAGTCTAGATTTTAAAAGGATTGAATTGGTGGTCTGTCTTTCACTAGAACTTGTCCATGAACTTGGACTATGGTCCATGAACTTAGAAAAGGACAGATGACCAAGGCCAGAGTGACAGAGGACCTGGCAGAGTGGAAGTGGAAAGATTGAGAGGGATGAATTTGAATATCTTTTTTCAGCTCTAAAATGAAAAATTCTATGAGTCTGGAAGGAGATGACATCAGCTGTACTATTTAGAGCCAGACCTAATCTAGTTCCTGGTGAAAATAATTTCTCTAAATGTTAAGAGAAAAAGAAAGCTCATTTGAGAGTCCATCTTGCCCCAGATTGTTAGCTAGAGAAATAAGAATTTGAACAACGTGTTTTGGGTTGTTACAGTGTGGGATGCAGACTGTAAATAGTGTTCACCTTGCCCAATTTTCAAAATTCTGGCCTAAGCGGAGTGTTTCTTGAGCTGGTTTCAAACAAATCCATTGACAATTAAAATGACACAGTTAAAATGTCAAGAATCATTATATGAAAGGACAGCATAGTGTAATGGCAGGTGAGATGGCCTCTATGTCAAGAAAAACTTGGTTCTATAGACCTGGAAAATAGTGGCTGTGTGATTCTGGCCAAGTCACTTAATCTTTTAGTGGCCAAGACAATTTGCTGCGCTATACATTGTAAGAAGAGGTCCCTGATTTATTTTGGTAGGGCAGCTATAGGTGACTCAGTGAATAAAGTGCTTGGCCCAAAGTCAGGAAGACTCATATCCCTGAGTTCAAATTCAGCTCCAGACATTAGCTGTATGACCCTGGACAAATCATTTAACCCTGTTTGCCTGTAAAATGGGCTGGAGAAGGAAATGGCTTCCTGGGGGACTTGAGTATAGTTTTCTTCCAAATCTAAACTTTTATTAATGTAAGTTTTTCTTTGATTTCATAGCAAATATTCATTGCTCTTACTCTACTTCAATCTGGTTCTAACCTAGAATTGTAGACTAATTTCACACTAGACTCCTCTTATGTACCCTATATTCTACCAAACTGGCCTCCTTGATGTCTTCTTTCTGTCATTTCTCAGTGCCTTTTCTTAGGCATTATAATTCCATGTCTGAAATGCTGCCTTTCTCATCCCTGTCTCTTTACATCCTTAGTTCTCTTCAAGGTTCAGATCAAGTATTTGCAAGAAGCTCTTCATAATTCCCCCAACTACTGTCAGATTTCCCCCTTTCATTTCTGTATGCTCTTCTTGTTGTTCATTCATTTCAGTCATGTCTGACTCTGTGACCCCATTTGGAGTTTTCTTGGCAGAAATACTGGAGAGGTTTACCATTTCCTTTTCCAGCTCATCTCGTAGATGAAGAAACGGAGGCAAAAAAGGTTAAATGACTTACACAGGGTCACACAGCTAATGTCTAAGGTCAAATTTAAACTCAGATCCTCCTGATTTCATGCCCTATATGCAATAAACCGTGTTACCTAGATGCCTTCTCCATGCTCTCGCCTAAACAACTCTTTAAGGCTATGAGTTGCTGATCTGCTTGGGGAGATAGAGTTTTCTCACCAAGGAGTTCCCTTTGTTAGTATAATCACAGGTCCCTCTCTCTATTTGCTTCATATATTTTGTATTTACTTGTGTATGTGTTGATTTTTGCCTTTCACTTCATATCTAGTAAAATATAAACTCTTAGAGCCTATGAAGTGCTCAATTTTTTCCTTTCCTATTTCCAGCATCTAACACATAGTAGGCTCTTGGCAAATGTTTGTGGAATTGAGTTGAATTGAATCTCTCAGTGCCTACCACTGAGGGACTGCTTCATTGGTTGACTTACCAGCCCTCCAAATGATACTCAGACAAAGAATTAAGGTATGGTTCCTTTCCCACTTCAACCTCCACAATGTGCATTTTAAAGTCTGGGGAGTACCATTTAGATGTACACATTATTATTCTCTTCATTATTATTTTAGTCCAGTGTTTAGGCACTTGGCTGCTTTTCCAGGCATTGTGCCCAGATGGTTTAATTTTTTGTTTATTCCTGTATGTGGGCTCCCGAATTCTTTCCTTGAGATCTCAGGGCATTTTATCAATGATTATTATTGTTTCATGTTTGGTGCTACTATCTCAAACAAAATAAAATACTTACCTGAGGGGAAATACCATTGTGGACATTTGATGTACAGATATTTTTGGTTAAAGACAGATAAATCCTTGCCATTTGTTAAAGCCCTTTATCCTGCTGAAGTTCCTTTGTTAATTAAGGGAGCATCCAGAAAACAGCAACAGATCATCTTTATTGTTCCTTAAATCTCTTCACTACTTGCCTTAATGCTTATAAGACTTTCAGAGGTGGAAGACATCATAAAGGTCACCTAGTTCAGTACTGAAATTGTTCCTCATCTGCAAACTGAGGTCCAGAGAGGGGAAGAAACTTGTCCAAAGTCACAGAATAGTAAGGAAGAGAGTTGAGACTTGAACCCCTGATTCTATATTGAGTGCCCTTTGCACTAGACCCCTGCTTCAATACCATCTCTCTTTAAGCACAGATAGATCTTTTGAGTTGAAGGGAAAGACAAAAATCACTTGTTGGGTCTATTGTAATAGAGATCCTTTCTGGGAAAAGATTGGGCAAGATAGCTACTGAGACCCTTTCCAACTCTCACATTTTGTGAGTCTGTGGTAATGTGAGACCTTGTACTTGGGAGCTTTGAGTCTCTTAAAAATGTCCATTTTGATTTTAGACTTACTAACCCTCAATAAAAAATCAAATATAGAAATAAAATTAAAAATTAAGTCCTATGGGAACCTATAAACGCCATGCTATTTAGTTTGCTTAAAAAAACAGTCACAAGTATATAAGTTCTATTACATCATAACAATTGCATCTTATTTGCTTCTGTCCCTTTCCAATTTTTCTTTTGTGTATTTAGAAGATATGTTTTTATGTAGTTGTAGTTGGGCTGTGTTATTGCTGGCCAAGGTCACATAGGAAGGAAGTAGCTGAGGTCTGGATACCAGGCTTGTTCCTCTTATCTACTGTACTGTTTTCCTTAAATTTTTAAAAGAGTATATGACCCCAAAAAGGCATTGATTACCTAATGTGTACTCAACATGGAAGTGGGGATATCAGAAAGACACATTGAAAGTTTAGGTCAAAGTCTTGCCATCTAAGACCTTTCTATTTATTTGGGTAGATGAGATTGTCCCTCATGGAACAATATCCATATGATGATAGCATTATATAGATATAAAGCTAGAAGGGATCTCAGATGGAAGGGTGGATCAATGGAATAGACTTGGGGTAAATGACAGTAGCAAGATAGTGTTCAATAAAACCAAAGATTCTAGCTTTGCGGGCAAGAACCCACTATTTGACAAAAACATCTCGGAGAACTGTAAAACAATATGGGAGAAATTAGGTTTAGATCAACATCTTACACCCTATATGATTAATTCAGAATGGGTAAATGACTTAAATATAAAGAGGAAAATCATAAACAAATAGGTGAAGCTAGAATAGTATACCTGTGAGATCTATGGGAAAGGAAGGAATTTAAGATCAAGCAGGAGACAGATAACACTACAAAATGTAAAATGAATAATTTTAATTATAGTAAATTAAAATTTTCTGAACAAACAAAATCAATGCAAATAAATTAGAAGGGAAGCAACAAATTGGAAAAAAATTTATAACAAAAACCTCTGACAAAGGTCTAATTTCTAGAATTTATAAGGAGCTAAGTCAATTATACGAAAAATCAAGTCATTCCCCAATTGACAAATGGTCAAGGGATATGAATAGGTAGTTTTCATATAAAAAAATCAAAACTATCAACAAGTACATGAAAAAGTGTTTTAAATATCTCATAATTAGAGAAATGCAAATGGAAACAATGCTGAGGTACAACCTTATACCGAGCAGATTGGTCAATATGACAGTAAAGGAAAGTAATAAATGTTGGGGGGTTGTGGCAAAATCAGGACACTAATGCATTGCTGGTGGAGTTTTGAATTAATCCAGCCATTCTGGAAGGCAATTTTGAATTATGTGTAAAGGGCTTTAAAAGAATGCATGCCCTTTGATCCAGCAATACTACTACTAGGTTTTTACTTCAAAGAGATTATAAGGAAAAATACTTGTACAAAAATATTTGTAACCTCATTCTTTGTGGTGGCAAAAAATTGGAAATTGAAGGGTTGTCCCACACTTGGGGAATGGCTGAACGAAGTGTGTTATCTGATGGTGATGGAATACTACTGATGGAATGTGCTGTAAGGAATGATGATCTGGAGGCTTTCTATGTGAACTGGGAGAACCTCAATGAACTGATGCAGAGTGAAATGAGCAGAACCTGGAGACTATTGTACACAGAAAGTAAAACACTGTGAAACAATCCAATGTAATGAACTTTGCTACCAGTAGCAATACAACAAGCCAAGACACTCCTGAAGGACTTATGGGAAAGAATGCTATCCACAATGAGAGAAAGAACTATGAGAATAGAAATGCAAAAGAAAAATATTCACTTATCATATGTATATATGGGTATGTGATTTGGGGTTTAGGCTTTATAAGATCACTCTATAGCAAAAATGAATAATATGGAAATAGGTATTAATTGATAACATTCATACAACTCAGTGGAATTGTTTGTTGGCTCTGAGATGGGGGAGGGAAGAGGGGAGAGAGAAAATGAATCATGTAAACATGGACAAATATTTAAAAATGAAAATTTAAAAAATAGAAGGGATCTCAGAATCCATGTTGCTTAAATCCTTATTTCACAGAGGGAGCTGAGTCCCAGAGAGGTTATGTGACATTTGCAATGTCACACATGGGTGGGATGCTGACACACTAAAAACAACTTACATAATTATAAGCTCATAAGATCATAGCTTGCTTGAAAGGGGACATAAGAGGTCATCTGATCCAAATCCTGACTTTCTAGAAGAAGATGAAGCCTGGAGAAGTGATATTTCCAAAGGTCACATGGATGTTAATTGGCAGAACAGAACCTTTGAATCTAGGTCCTCTAGCTGTAAATTTCAACTTCTTTTCACTGCTCCACAAAGTTCTTTCCTCATAACAACCTTGTGAAACATTTGCTCCAATTATTGTTGTTGTTACTGTGATGCCATTTTACAGATGAAGCAAAAAAGGTTTAAAACTCAGGTCTTATTCTATAACCTGTTTTTTTCCTACCCAATTTTTCTGTTTATCCTGTGATTCTATTAGTAAGACTATAATAGACACAATCTTGGTCTCTTCAAAAAACTTACTGTCTAATGGTGTTGCTAATTACATAACATGTTCCTCTTTGTCCTTGGTCTGTTAGAGCTGGAGTTAGCTGGCATTTAAGTAAATGAGGAGTCTTTTAGGAGCTCATTACTTTTCCAAAGGAGTTAGCTTATGGAAAACTCAAGATATGATGAGAATTTATCTGGAAGATGGCATGGTTACTAAATTGCAAATGTTTCTGTTGTGCAGTGGGCTTGTTGTAGGGTTGCTTGTTGGATTTTCAGGATGCTAAATGAATGAATGGGAGACTTAGATCTGAATACTTATCACCCAAGAGCCACTAAAGTAGACAGCCATTGAGGTGGGAGGACTGGTGGAAAAGCTTAGTAACCCTGGCAACGTCCCTTGGATTGTACTTTGATGTGCCCATCAAAGGGACTTCTTTAAGTGCCATAAGAACATCACCCATTTGTATGTGCCTTCTGCGCTGGAACCTTTTATCTCTTCCAGAGATTGCATGTTCAACTCTTGAGTGTGAGTAGAAATCGATTGATTAGCCCTCTCTCCTCTTGACCAAATATTGAGGGTCTTGATGGTTTAATGGGGCTGAATTTTTTCCTTTCTAATCACAGTGACCCAGGATCAACACTGTCACTCTTGAAGCCCCATGCACACAAAAGCCCCAGGGAGAAATCTGTCATTCTTTCAAGATCTACTTAATGTTAGTATTCAAGCTAAACAGCTTTAGCTGTCTTCCTTTATATTGTGTGTCCTTAAATACCCTGAACTCCCTAGTTAATGTACATTGAGTAGGCTGCTTCCGAGCTGCCAGATGACAATTAAAGGAATATTTACCAAAGCTTAACCACTTTATAATGGTTACCCATTACAGACTGTAGTTATGATAAGATAAAAAGTCAATAAATATCTTACATGAACAATTGCCACTTGGTATTTATGGAAACCAGTGATGCTGGTGTTGTGAAATTTAATAGGATCTTCCTGAATCATAGTCTTTATTATATGTAATTAGAAGTTAATTTAGTAATAGAAATTGTGTATGTCGATTTTTGTCAGTTAGTGTTAAGTGTTTCTTTGGCTTCCATAGTCATAGAATCACAGGATCTCATAGGTAGAAAGAACTTCAAGGATCACTAGCTTAATCTGTAACTGAGGGGCAGCTGGATAGCTCAGTGGATTGAGAGTCAGGCCTAGAGACAGGAGGTCCTAGGTTCAAATCCGGCCTCAGACACTTCCCAGCTGTGTGACCCTGGGCAAGTCACTTGACCCCCATTGCCCACCCTTACCACTCTTCCACTTAGGAGCCAATACACAGAAGTTAAGGGTTTAAAAAACATCTGTAACTGAATAAGAAACACCAGAAAATGCCTGCTCATTGTCCCTTCTCAACTTGGAAGAGATCTAGTGATAGGGTGATAATTACCTTTGAAGGCAGCCCATTTCTAATTATTTTTTTAAAAGCCCTTCAAAACACAGCCCCTACCTTTTTTTTTTTCTAGTCTCCTTATTCCACTCCACATAACTCTGTGAACCTTGATTGGGTATTTTCACTGGATGTATCTCTCATGCCTAGAACTCTCTTTCTCTTCATTTCTGTCTTCTGGCTTTCTTCAAGTCTCAATTAAATTTCCATTTTATACAGGAAGTCTTTCCATGTTCCTTTCAGTGCTTTCCCTCTGAAATTATCTCTAATTTATTTTGTATATGTTCTACAAAGTTGTTTGGATCTCATCTCCCTATTAGAGCTTCTTGAGAAAAGGGACTATATTTCCTTCCTTCCTTCCTTCCTTCCTTCCTTCCTTCCTTCCTTCCTTCCTTCCTTCCTTCCTTCCTTCTTTCCTTCTCTCCTTCCTTTCTTTGTATCCCCAGTATTTAGTACAATGCATGGCACACAGCAGGCAATTAATAAATGCTTGTTAATTCGACTAGAGAATAGCTTTAATTGTGATGTTTTACCCTCTATGAAACTGATAATTGCCCTCTGAAGTTTTTAACTAGAACTGCCTTCTAAGGACAAGCAAAATGGTCTCATTCTTCTCCTATATGACAACCCTTCAAACAGTTGAATCCTGTTGTGGTATTCCCCCTCCTCCAAGACCCCAGGATAAATACCTCTGATTGATTAAGCCAGCCCTCTTATTCCATGATATAGTATTGTCCTTTGGACAAGATTCAGTTCATTAATGGCCTTTCTAAAATTTGCTACCACAGCATGGTCTTCAAACTGCAAATATTGTTCACCTAATTAAGATCACCTGGCACTGAACATAGTATGATGACCCACCTAATGACTTGACATGGTATATTCTCCTTAGGACTTCTGTTATCAGTCTTAGTAGACTGAATGGAAAAGGGATAACAATTACTTAGTTTCAGGAGTCACTATCTCCAATTCCAAAATGTAAGGCTTAGTAGAGGAAAAAAGGAAGGGGGGAGTATTATATGTTTTTCCAGGTGTTATGGGAACAGTTCCTTAAAGGAGGAACACAGGGAGAATTTTTAAAAATTAATTTAATTTGAAAGTATTTTTCCATGGTTTCATGATTTATGTTTTCTCCTTACCCTCTTCCCTTCCTCTCCTGGAACTGACAAGCAATTCCAGTGGGTTATACATTTCCATAATATTCATTTTTGTTATTGAGTAATCTTTTAAAACCAAGACCCCAAATCATATACCTATATAAACAAGTGATAAATCATATATTTTCTTCTGGATTTCTACTCCCACAGTTCTTTCTCTAGATGTGGATAGCATTCTTTCCCATAAGTTCCTCAGGATTGTCCTGGATCATTGCATTGTTATTAATAGGAAAGTCTGTTATATTTAATTGCCCCAAAATGTTTTGGTTACTGTATATAATGTTCTCCTGGTTCTGCTCATTTCACTCTGTATCAGCTCATGGAAGTTTTCCCAGTTTTTGTAGAAATCAAGCAGCTCATCATTCCTTATAGCACAATAGTACTCCATCACTATCATATACCACAATTTGTTCAGCCATTTCCCAATTGAGGGACCCTCTCCCCCATTTTCCAATTTTTGCCACCACGAAAACTGTGGCTATAAATATTTTTGTACAAACTATTTTTTATCTCTTTGGGTTACAAACTTAGTAGTGGTTATTGCTGCATCAAAGGGAATATGTTCTTTTTAAGCCCGTTGGGCATAATTCCAAATTGTCTTCAGAAATGGTTGGATAAATTCATTACTTTCACCAGCAATGCATTAGTGTCCCAATTTTGCCACAACCCCTCCAACATTTATTATTTTACTTTACTGTCATATTGGCCAATCTGTTAGGTATGAGGTGGTACCTCAGAGTTCTTTTGATTCACATTTCTCTAATCAGGAGGGATTTAGAACACTTTTTCATGTGACTATTGATAGTTTTTATTTCTTCATTTGAAAACTTCCTATTCATATCCCTTGACCATATGTCAATTTTGGAATGGCTTGATTTTTTGTACATTTGATTTAGATACATTTGATTTAGATTAGATTTAAATTGAGAAATTAGACCTTTGTCAGAGAGTTTTGTTATACATTTTTTCCCTTAGTTTGTTGCTTCCCTTCTAATTTTGGTCACATTGGTTTTGTTTGTACAAAAACCTTTAAATTTAATGTAATCAAAATTCATTTTACATCTTGTAATGTTCTCTTATCTCTTGTTTGGTCTTAAATTCTTCCCTTTCTCATAGATCTGATGGACATACTAGTCTCTGTTCACCTAATTTACTTATAATTTCCCTCTTTATATTTAAGTCATTTACCCATTTTCAATTTATCTTGGTATAGGGTAGGGAGATGTTGATCTCAACTTAATTTTTCCCATACTGTTTTCCAATTTTTCCAGCCGTTTTGGTCAAATGGTGAATTCTTGGCCCAAAAGCTCGAATCTTACACAGGGAGAATTTTTATTTTATTTATCTTTTAATTTTTAAAATTAATTTTAAAGTATTTTTCCATGTTTACATGATTCATTTTCTTTCCCTCCCATCTTCCCTCCCCCCTCCCAGAGCCAACAAACAATTCCATATGGTTGTACAAATAATATCACTCAATACCTATTTCCATATCATTCATTTTTGCTATAGAGTGATCTTTTAAAGCCTAAACCCCAAATCACATACCCATATATACATGTGATAAATGATGTTATATGTTTTTCTTTTGCATCTTTACTTCCATAGTTCTTTATTTCATTGTGAATAGCATTCTTTCCCAAAAGACCTTCAGGAGTGTCTGGCCTGTTGCATTGCTACTAGTAGCAAAGTCCATTACATTGGATTGTTCCACAGTCTTTTACTTTCTGTGTACAGTGTTCTCCAGGATTTGCTCATTTCATTCTGCATCAGTTCATTGAGGTTCTCAAAATAGAAAGCGTCCAGATCATCATTCACAGGTAGAATTTTAAGTAACCTATATAATTTAGAGTTTTTAGGATTATGATTATGTCAGTCAACAAATATTTATCAAGGCTTTATTATATGCCAGGCCCATTTTTTATTTAAAACATATTTTTATTTCATTAAATATTTTCTAATTTCATATAATTTTTAATAATCATTTTTTTTAATTCCGAGTTTCAGATTTCACCCCCTCACTTCCTTTCCTCTCCTTGAAAAGGCAAGCATTTTAATATTGATTATATATGTGAAACCATGCAAATAGATTTCCATATTAGCCATGTTGCAAAAGAAAACATAGCCAACCACCCCCCACATCCCCGGAAAATTGTTGTTTACAATGTTCTTCTGGTTCTGCTCACTTTACTTTTTGCAACAGTTCATGTAAGTCTTCCCATGTATTTCTGAAATCATCTTGTTCATTATTTCTTATAGCCCTTTTGAGTATTCCCTCAAAATCACATACCACAACTTGTTCAACCATTCCCCAATTGATGGACTTCCCCTCAATTTCCAATTCTTTAGCACCACAAAAAGAACTGCTATAAATATTTTTGTACAAATAGTTCCTTTTCATTTTTCTTTGATCTCTTTGAGATACAGACAGTAGTGGTATTGCTGGGCAAAAGGGCAAATAGTTTTATATCCTTTTGATCACAGTTCCAAATTGTTTTCAAGAATGATTGTCAGATTGCAAATCCACCAATAGTACATTAGTGTCCCAGTTTTTCCACATGCTCTCCAGCATTTTTCATTTTCCTTTTCTATCATGTCAATTTGAAGTGTGAGGTAGTTTCTCAGAATTGTTTAATTTACATTTTTCTAAACAATAGTGATTTAGAGCATTTTTTCCCCAAGTGACTATGGATAACTTTGGTTCCTTTTGAAAATTGCCAGGTTTATTTCTTGATGACTTGATAAGAGCTGCAATAAGAATTTATCTCCAAGATGTATTCTTTTAGGAAGTACATTTCTCTTCCATGGAACCAAAAGGAGAGTAGACTGGCTGCCAGATCTAGACAACAGCTAGATTGTAGAGTAAACATAATATTGGACTTGGAATCAGAAAGAAACTACTTTGGAACCTTAAAAAAGATAGCCATAGAAAAACACAGGAAGTCATATGAATGAATACACAGTGAAATAAGCAGAACCAAGAAAACCATATAACACAGGAGAGGGCAAAAATAAATTAACGTGAATTCTGTAATTATAAGAATCAAATTGGCTCTGAAGAAAAGAAAAAAAAACATACATTTCCCCTCTTTTTTTTTTTACAATAATGGATAACTAAGTATGAAATATTTCACATAATATGGGATTCAATTGATATATTTCTTAGACTTTTAACAGGTTTGTATGGGTGTTCAAGGCTGATTTCCTCCTTTGGTGTTCACTTGCTACCCAGTCTCACCTGGAACTCCAAGAAGCTTAGCATGTACAGTGGCTTTATGCCAGTAAACCTTTTTGGTAGATGGGTTAAACCAGGTTGAGGATAATTGAAAAGCCTCAAAATAGTTAATGAGTCAGAGGAGTTATCTATTCCAAGGATGGGAAGATTTCCTTTGGAAGAAGGGGCAGATGAGAACAGTTTGTTCCCAAGGTCATAAAGGTGACTGAAGCAGGTGGTGTTAGAACTTGAAGAATCCAAGATCATCAATTTCATCCCAAGCTATCACCAGTCATTTTGACCTTTTTCTTGCCAATGGACTTAGATGACTCTGGAAGAAGTCATTGACTTGGTACAACTCAGCCTCACTTAAATCTAATTTATTCAGGAGTCAAAAGATATCATCAGTGATGTTGTTTTCATCTTCTTCAAATAGGAAAGACAACAACAAAACAACCAGCCTTTTAACAAAGAAAAACAATTAATTACAACCAACATACTGGCTTTATCTGACAGTGTATATCTATACCTTCAATTCATAGAGGAAGAAAATGAAGTTCTGAGAGGGAGGGTATATGATTTGCCTAAAGTCATACAGGTAATAAGTAACAGAACCAAGTATTCTGATTTCAAATAAGTCTTCTTCCTATCATCCCATATTGTCACTTATCATGCCAGTAGAGGTATGAGAGTGTGAGTGCAGGGATGCCTTTTCTGGATCAAGCCTTTCATCTTGAGTTTTTGCCAGGGGTCCTTGGTCACAGTCTCTAATGACTGTAACCTAGCCCTAGTCACATTAACCTAGACCCCATCCTGGTAAACTCTCTACCTTCTTCAGGAGGCTGTCTTCTGCCACCCCCTACCCTACCCCTGCACTGCTAGTTAATCTTTCCTCTGAGATGATCTCGCATCTGTTCTGTATATATTGTGTATATACTTAATTATTTGCATGTTGTTTTCTGTCATTATAATGTAAGCTTCTTGAAGGTAGAAATTGTTTCCCCTTTTCTTTGTATCCTCAGGGCTTAACACAGTGCCCAGCGTATAGTAAATGCTTAATAAATGCTTGCTAACTAATTGCTGAATTTTGCAAACAGCTCCTCTCACCCTCCACTTTGAATTATTTATTATATGGGTTAGCTCTCTCTATATATAAAGAACTAGGTTTGAGTCTATTCATTTGTTCCTTTATAACTGTGTGGATCTTGGACAATGTTTTTGGCTCTAGTTTCCTCACTGAAAATAGAAACAATTCCTGTCCAATCTACCTTACAGGTAGATTTGAATAGGATTTTCTGCATGAAGTACTTCAGAGTCAGAAAATGTTACATAAATGATTTATTCTTAATATGGCTAATAGGATATTGGGGTGGGGTTCAGGAGAACTACTGTCAAACTGGAAAGGCCCATCTGAATTACATACAAAGGGATGCATTTTTCTTTAGAGCTCTTTATGTCTCTGGGTAGTATCCCTCTGCAGCTTTGGATTTGAGAATTCAGACCCAGATTGCCATGAGTTTTTGTTCTTTTGGGAAACTGTTTTATAAAAACCCCTTGTTTTTAAAAGTGCCAGTCCTAAGCCACATAAAAATAGCCTGTATTCTCACCAAAGGTACCATCTTTGTTTTGCTATTGAAGAGGAGTTGTCAAGAGCTTACAATTAGCCTGCACAATTCTTTCCTTGTTTGTCCCATGCAATAGCTTAGTCTGAGTAAATGTCCTAAAAAAGCATAAGGATTACAGAGTAAGAAAGCTATTTTGATAACCTCTAATAGTCACTATGCTTTGTTAGTAAGACCCAAGAATATGCCCAGAGTCAGTTTTTGCCTTAGAATCTTATTCAGTAAAGCATATCCTGTAAGCTTTCCCACTTGATAAGTTCTGGTTTTCGTTTTACTCCTTTCCTTTCTTTTTCTCCTATCCAGTCAGCTCCAGCTCCCAGTGCTATAGTTTCCAAAGACTTTCTTGGATAAAAAGAATAATATTTTTGATATCAGCTTACCCTGTGTAGCAATTTCAGGTTCATAATGTCCTTTCTGCAAAACCATCCTGTGAACTATAGGTAGTATGAGTATTATTATCCCCATCTTATAGATAAGGATAATAGGTGATCTCTTCCATCTCATCAGTTTTGTGATTCTGAGGCTCATCAAGTTTCAATGGCTTGCTCAAGTTTTTCTGAGGACTTTGAGTCAGAGCCAGGACTCAAACTCATATCCAAAATGACTGTGTTTTCCAATAAGGATAATAAAAATAACATGAAAAAATGATAACCAGATCTCTGATTTATCAGTCTAGGGGACTCAGTGTGAGCAATAACCTTCTACTAATGCAGAATGGCAACTGTGCTTAGTTTATAGTCTTAGAAAGTTGCCTGGGTCCTGGACAGCTTAAGTGATTTGTCTAATGACACAAAAATAGTATACATCAAAGGTGACACTTGAACCCAGGTTGTCCTGACTTTCAAACAACTCTCAAAGACTATATAAGTTGCAGAGATGGTACCAACTTACACAGGTAGAATTTCCTCCTCTGGGAATTCTCTATATTAATAAAATCACAGGCCTAGTCCCTATGAATTTACTTCTTTTATCTCATTTAAATGGCACAACAACTCTGTGAGGGAGATATTATAAGTTATTAGCCCTACTTTAGAGATGAGAAAACAGGTTAGGAGAAGTTAGAAGCTCATAGAGCTAGTGTTATGTGGCATGCCTTGAACCCAGGTTTGCCTAACCAAGCCCAGAACTTTAGCTATGATGCTGGGTGCCTTGTCTTAGAATAGGGTATATTTTCCCCCCTTCTTTTTCTTTTTCTTTTTAAAGTTAACTGGAATGACATTTTCCTCTCCTTTTACCATCTAGTACTGCCCCCAACATATTCTCCACAGTTATTGGCCCCCTGATATCTAGCCTTAATATTCACAGGGATCTCTGTCCTTTCCATAGGTAAAAGCAGTCATGTGTCCTCACAACTCTTAAACCCTTGAAGTAGATCACTTTAGGTCTGATCCATATAGGCTCAGTCCTGTAAGGGAATTTTAGGGACCATTGTTTTCAACCCACATTTGAGCAACATCTCCAGCTAGTTGGTTATCTCATCTCTAACTGAAGACCTCCTTTGAGGGAGAACTCCTTCCTTCATGTCTAGGCCATCCATTTTCCTTTGTCAAATTAAAATGTTTTTTCTCTGCACTTTTCACCCTTTTTTCTGATTCTGCTCTTTGGGGATAAGTAGGACAAGTCTTATGGCTCTTTGATCTGACAGTCCTTTAAATACTGGATGATTTCAGTCTTCTACCCTGCCCCCCAATCTCAGCCTTCCTTTCTCCAAGTTAAAAGTCCCCAGAATCTTCAGATGACTCTCATATGGAATGATTTTGAGTTTCTCCATCATTTTAGTCACTCTTGGGATTCTTTAGCTTTTCAGTATTCTTTCTAAAATTTAGTATGTCTGGAACAGCTGGGAATGCACAGCAGAAGCATTAATTCTCTTTATCTGGACATTCTATGCTACTAATGCAGCTCAGGATTATATTCATGTTTATTTTTGGCTACCACGTTCTGTGTATGTTGAGCCCCCTAAGATCCTCAGATCTTTTTCAGTCAAAATATTATCTGTGTCTCCCTCCATCTGGAACTTTTGTAGCTGAATTTTTTTAACTCAAATATAAAACATAGTTCTCTCTTTAATCTTATTCCAGTGTTATAGATAATAAAAATATTTTAGATCCTGTTTCTATTATATAATATATCTCCTTTTTTGGTCATCTGCAAATTCACCATCTATATCTTCATATTAGAAGGAAGATAAGAATTAGATCTGTAATTTCATTGGTAACAGGAACTCCTGGGTTAGAAAACTCCTCTTAGTAGTGAAGGTATTTATTCTGCATTTTATAGTCTTAATTAAATTGTCTAAATTTGAGATGATAATTGACTTGCTAAAGGTCAAATAGCCAACATGTATCAGAAGTAGTACTTATACCCTTGTCTTCCTGCTTCAAGGACATACTGAGAGATGCCATAGTACTTTTTATCTGAGGTCCTGATTTAAAATGTTGGTCAGTTTAGGCCTAAGATTATATTTCCCTCTAGATTAACATTGATCTGTCAGTAACTCTTTTTGGGGGTCTGTCCATTCAAATAACTCTGAAGTAACTGAACTAGCTCCCTCCTCTTCCCCTTGTGCACAAGGACAGAATGGGACTTCTTCAAAAATCTTGTTAAATATAGGTAGACTGTGTCTATGGATATCCTCTCAGATTGGTCAAGAAATGTAGAATAGTGTGAAATTTTCAGTGTTGTGGGCCCAGTACAGCTCAGAGCAGTCCTGGAATCCTGACACCTTAATGCCCACTTCAAATTGATTTGAGCCAATCACTTAGTAGATAGAGACAGATTGAACTTTTCCTTATCTTTTGAAGTTTCTTCTTCTTCTTTTTTGGTCCTCTCCTTCCCACACACCTTAGGTTTAGTTTAGTTAGTGATGATGCTAATCTATGACAGTCATAGTTAATTTTTTATAGAGTTTGCTAAATTTTGTTGTTTAGTCCTCACAACAGCTCAGTGAGATGAGTAAAACTGAGATTATCACCTCATGGGATTACAGAATCTTAAACTTAAAAGGTAACATAGAGACCTTTTACTTATATCAAAATAGATGAGAAAACTGAGGCAGAGGGGACCCATTTCTACTAAGTGTCAGAGTTAGTCCTGGATTCCAGATCTTCTGACTCCTAGTCAAGAAGTTTTTCTGTTGAACAATGCTACATCAAATTTAATTCATTTCAGTAAATATTTATTAAGCATCTAGTATGTACCAGACATTGTGCTGTTACAAAAATAAACAAATTCCTATCATGTATAATCTATAAATAATATAATGAAATATAGTTATCTAGCATTTATATGGCATTTCAATGTTTACTAAGTACTTTATAAATATTATTTTGTCCTCACAATAACTTTGGTAGGTAGGTGCTATTATTATTCCCATTTTATAGATGAGATAACTGAGTTATACAGAGGTAAATGACTTGCCTAGTGGCTGAGGTCAAATTTGAACTCAGGTCTTCCTAGATCTAGGTCTAGCACCCTATTCATTCTGTCATTTAACTGTAACATTTCTGCTGGATTGGGGCAATATGTACACATATATGGAAATGAAAAATATATACAAAATAAATACAAACTGCTTGTAAAGGGAGTATTTAAATATCTGAGAAATCAGGAAATGGCTCCTATAGAAGTTGGTACTTGAAAGGCAGATAGGTGATTCAGTGGATTGAGAGCCAGATCTGGAGATAGGAGGTACTGGGTTTAAATCTGGCCTCAAATACTTCCTCTCTAAAGTAAGGAGTGTGTGTGTGTGTGTGTGTGTGTGTGTGTGTGTGTGTGTGTCTGTCTGTCTGTCTGTCTGTCTGTCTGTTTTTTTTAATTTAAAACATTTTTTTCCATGGCCACATGATTCTTGTTCTCTCCTTTCCTCCTCCTGGAGTTGACAAGCAATTCCAGTAGGTTACACAAAAATTATCTGTGTGTCTTTTTTTTTTAAAACCCTTACCTTCTGTCTTAGAGTCAATACTGTGTATTGGCTCCAAGACAGAAGAGTGGTAAGGGCTAGGCAATGGGGGTCAAATGACTTGCCCAGGGTCACACAGCTGGGAAGTGTCTGAGCCAGATTTGAACCTAGGACCTCCCGTCTCCAGGCCTGGCTCTCAATCCACTGAGCTACCCAGCTGCCCCCTGTGTGTGTCTTTTTAAAGAAGAAGTTGGTACTTGAGCTCAACCTTGAAATTAGCTTGAGGTTCTAAGAGGTGGAAATGAAGAGTGAAGACTTGAGGGAAAATCTATGCAAAGGCTCAGGGTGGGAGACAAGGTGTCATGTAGGCTGAATGTAGGCCCGCTTGTCTAGAAAATAGAATGTACAAGGAGAAATAATGTATAAACAACCAGGAAGGATTGATTGGAGCCAGATTATAACAGACTTTAAATTAAGCAAACCAGGAATTTGAACATTAACCATTAATAACCTTTGGCATTTACATTTTTATTTTTTTTTTACACATAGATACAATTTTTAGTAATTGTTTTCTGACATTTTACAGTCCATGTTCTCTCCCTACCTCTCCCTCCTGCTCCCTCTCAAAGCAGGTTATAGGATATAGGTTGTATGTTGTGAAAGAAGACAGATGTCACTTATACTAGAGAAAAACTCATGGAGGAAAGAAAGTGAAGAATGGTCTGCTTCAGTCTACATTCTGGCTCTGTCGTTGTTTCCTTCTATGGCAGTGGATAGCCTTTTTTTTCTTCATGAGTCCCTTGGGAATTGTCCTAGGTCCGTGCATTGCTGATGATAGTTTAGTCCTTCACAGTTGATCATTGTATGCTATTACTGCCACTATGTACAACAGTTTCCTGGTTCTGCTCATTTTACTTTGCTTCATTTCATTTTATTTATTTATTTTTAAACCCTTACTTTCCATCTTAGAATAGATACCATACATTGGTTCCAAGGCAGAAGAGCACTAAAAGCTGGGCAATGGGTGTTAAGTGACTTGTCCAGCGTCACACAGTTAGGAAGTGCCTGAAGCCAGACTTGAACCTAGGATTTCTCATCTCTAGGTCTGGTTCTCAATCCACTGAGCCACCCAGCTGCCCCCTACTTTATATCATTTTATAATCATTTTCTAGTGTTTTTTTCTTTCATGTTTGTCCCCTTTGGCATTTTAAAAAGAGAACTGACTGAGCTCAGAGTTAGGAAGACCTGAGTTTAAATCCTGTCTCTGAAACTTGATGGATGTTTGAACCTGGATAAATCACTTAACCATCAATGCCCATTGCCAAGAAAACCTCATGGGGAGCTATGGTCCCTGGGGTCACGAAGAGCCGAACACAACTGAACCACACAGTGACAATCAATGTCCCAGGCATTTCTTTGGTCTTCTTTGGTAAAGGGTAGTTCTTAGCAGTTCCACATATCAGTGAAATTTCACATCTGGTCCTCAAACCAAACCAAAACTAAAATCCAAATTAACTTTATCACCTACTTCTATTGTTGAGAGAGAAAGAGGGAACTATAGAGAGTGGGGAAGAGGAGCATGGATTTTCTTGATTACTTATACTTTTGAAATGTCAATTTCTCACTAGTTGTCTAAAGGGGGAAATAAAAAAGGCTGCTATAGATGATGATGGATCCCACCAGTCCTGGGGGGAAGGGTGGAGATAGGAGTAACTTTCCTCCAGTCATAGCTTCTGTTAGATGCTTCAGTTAAAAGTGAATTTTTCTCCTTGCCACACCATTCCTCTCCCCTCCTTAGCCAAGTTGCTTTGTATCTCTCTGCTGGACAGGGAGAGAGCTCTTTCCTGATCCCACAGACAAGCTCCTTCATCATCTTCCCCTGCTTGCCAGGGTGAGCCAACATCTGCCTCTGGCCTGAAATCTCATTTTCCTCAGAAGCCTGATCTCTTCTTCTCTCTCTCACTCTAGATTGGCCCATGGCCTTGGGGAAGGGAATGCTGGACTGTGTGAAAGGAATAAGTCAGGCCATTTAGTCTAGCTTCAAATTGTTATTTGCCATTTGGAGAAGGCAACAGAATAATGTACTGTTGCATGAGAGCCAGGGAAAGGTCCCCAGCCATCCCTGAGAAACCGCTGAAACAGATGTAGGGCAGGGACATTTAAAATTGGGATGGAAGTTTCTCTTTCTAACAGATGCCTGATTTTATTTATTTATTTATTTTGTGGGACCAAAATGTGAGCAGCGCTGAGCAAATAGGGATCTGTCACCGAGAGGTCTCTCAGGCTAAACTTGGTCTACCTCTGTTCCTATTGCTTTAGCGAAGACTGAGTGGAGGAATCCCTAACCCAGGTTCACTCAGCCTGATCCCTTGCAGGTTGGAAGCAGTGGTTTCCTTTCTTTTTTCTTTTTTTTTTTCAATTTCAGTTTTTATTGATGAATAGGGATAGAATTATGATTTTAATAGTGTAGGGAATTCCCAGATGAAGGAACTTCTACTAATGGAACTTGATGCTTTTTTTTAAACTCTTACCTTCTGTCCTATTATTAATTTTAAAACAAATGAAGGGTAAGGGGTAGGCAAATAGGGCTAAATGAGTTACCCAGGGAGTGTCTGAGGTCATATTTGAACTCAGGTGCTTCCATCACTAGACCTGGTGCTCTTATCCATGTGATATACCTAGCTACCATGGCTGATACCTTTTTCATGGTGTCTGTAGCTTTAAGAAGTTAAATGATTTGCCCAAGATTGTCTCTTAGATTGGAAATGGAACACCGGTTTTCCTGGCTTTGAGGAAGAAAGAAGGAAATAAGTATTTATTATGTACCTATTACATACCAGGCACTGAGCTAAGCACCCTACAAATATTTGTAATAATTGTAAATACAAAAATTTGAGACCTGTTCTATATCACACTGCCTCAGATTGTTGTTTTTGTTATTTCATTTCAAAATATTCTAGTATGTCTTACTCCATGACAGAGAGCCATCTCTTTTGACAAAGAATGAAAATAAATGAAAATAAACAAAAGGCAATATGTCTAACCAGCCAAGTACAGCATTGTAAGAAGTGCCCTACAGTTATTGTTTCCTGTTTCTACAAAGTAGGGAAGTAGGTACATCTTCCTCTCTCTTCTTAGGGTTCAAGCTTGATCATTATAATTTCTTTTTTTAAAAAAGTCCCTATCTTCTGACTAAGAATTGATACTAAGTATCAGTTCCAAGGCAGAAGAGCAGTAAGGGCTAGGCAATGGGGGTTAAGTGACTTGCCCAGGGTCACATAGTTAGGAAGTGTCTGAGGTCAGATTTGAACCCAGGACCTTCCATCATCAGACCTGGTTCTCTACTGAGCCACCTAGCTGCCCTGGTCATTATAATTTTATGATATTCCATTTTGATTATTTTGTTGGTATTCTTTGCATTTATTTTCTTACAGTGTAGATATTATTTTTTTGTAATCTATTTACTTCCCTTGGCATTAGGCCATTTGCCTTTTTTATATTCATATTCAAGTTTTCTGAATATAATTAATTGCATGACATTCAAATCAGTTAATTTAACCATTTCACAATCCTACATGAGTATTTTGTTTCCAATTCTTTGCTAACAGTCAATCAAACAAAAACATTGTGCTAGGCACTTGGGACAGAAGTATAAAAAAGTAATGGTATAAATATTTTGGGGTTTATGGATCTTTGATATTTTCATTATTGAGCTTTTTGGCACATGCCTAGCAAGCCAATCTCTGGGTCTAAGGGTATGAACATTTTCATCACTTTCTTTAAATAATTCCAAATTGCTTTTCAGAATAGTTGAACAAATTTCACAATTCCACCATCAGCATGTTGTTCATCTTTTCATAACTGCTCTAACCATTGTTCCCTTTTATCCTTTTTGGCAGTTTGTAAGCTTTAGACTAAAATCTGAGTCATTTTGTCTTGGAGTTAGGCCTGTTAAGATCTTAGCTGCCTCCTTATGTCAGGGAGTTGTTCTGGGTGAGTGTAAGAGTGTGTTTACATCTCTGCCTCTCCACAGTTCCAGAGAATCCTTTACCTTGGTGGTTTGCAAGCACAGCTACTTCTTTGTGGACCTATAGAGGTGACTTTGAGAGTCAGTGATTCTATGAATAAAGTACAATCATAGTTGGGAAGAGACCACAGAGATTATGAGATTATCTAGTCTAATTGTCTCAGGAAAGAAAAGAAAATGAGAAGCAGAGGGAAGGGGAGATAGATAGATAGATAGATAGATAGAGAGAGAGAGAGAGAGAGAGAGAGAGAGAGAGAGAGAGAGAGAGAGAGAGAGAGAGTCAGTCCTCAAAGTCATATCTCTAGTTAGTAGATTAGGGGGTAGAGTTGGTGATAGATCTCACAAATTCTGACTCCCAGACTTTTCCCAACATAACCATATTACATCTCTATCTTTAAACACCCTTTCCCACCAATGCAGTTTGAGAAAACTTCACTACTATATGTACAGAACATAATTCCCATTATTCCAACTTTTGCCTCCATTTTAGAAAATTACATATGAAACGAATTATCTTTTTGCCACCTCCTTCAGGAAGACTTTCTTGATCTTCCCCATGTTAGTACTCTCTCCCTCCCCAAATAATTATGAATATATTTATCTGTTTACATGCTAGGTCCTTCCTTCCCAACCTCTTTCCAGAACATTTGAGCTCCTTAAAGGCAGGAGCTGTTTTTGAGTTTTGTCTTTGTGTCTCCAGTGCGAAGCACAGGAGGGATACTCAGAAGCTTGTTGGCTATTGTTGGATTGGAATCGCATTTCTGTACAAAGGAAAAAGTTGTCTTGATACTTAGCTTCTCTTTAGCCTTTAGGGAATGCCTGAGCTGACACTGAGCCAAGACTTTATTCATTATGAACTACCCTCTGCTTGAAGCGCTTTTATTTTTAATTTTATTTGCTGATCAGAAACATTGTTCCTATCTGGCGAATTCAGGACTATTTGACATTGGATGACTTTATAAAACATCCTACTAATTGGATTTGTTAAAGTAAATAAATCAAACGCTAATTGGAACGCGCCTTGCCATTATTTTTGCTTACTGAGTTAGCTATAATGGCGTGAAGTCCTTTTTATCATATTTGTGCACTTATTTAAACGCCCCCCTGGCACACACTTCTGCGAATTCAATTATATATTCAAAGAAGTCATTCAATTTATGCAAGGCTGGTTTACATTTAATCCGGGGGCAAGTCTCCACTATGATGATAGGCCACGATCAAAATTAATTAGCCCTACTCCAATGAGCAGTGGCATTGTTATTTCATCCTTCTTCAGTAAGCCATTAGCCATGTGGCTATGACCCATGGCAAGTCCACAGGGTTGGCCGCATGCCTTGCTGCTGTCGGTTTTGAGAGGGAGAGGTCATTATTGTTCGTGTTCCAGCTGGACAAGGGAGAATTAGTAACCCAGGGGAGAGGATCATAAGCATTATATCTAGAAGAGACCTCAGGCTGTGGAGTCTACCCTTCTCATTTTACATAGGAGAAAGATGATTCTAAAAAGGGGAAGAGTCTTTGAATCACAGAATATGAAAACTGGGACAGGCCTGTGCCTGTAAAATATTAGAGATGGAAGAGCGAAATCCAGCCCCACCTCTGTATCTATGGGGAAACTGAAGTGCAAAGAGGGAAACAACCTTTCGGGGGTGAACCAGCTAGAGAACCTGGTCTTGTACTCTGGTTTCTTGACTCTCAGTCTATGGCTCTATCCATTGTGTCAGGTGACAGTGCCAGACAGTCCAGAGGTCCTTTGCTGCTGCTGCAAACATAATCTGATTTGGTAGTCTCAGTGACTTCACAGGGAATTACCTAGGAGGAGGATACCTGGGCTTTAGCTACTACTCTCTTTTTATTATCATAATTCTTCCAGCTGTTAGTACTTTCCCTCTGAGCTTATTTCCCATCTGCTCTGTATATATTTTGCATACACATATTTATTTACATGTTGTTTCCCTACTAGAGTGATACTCATATATTCATATACACATGTACGTATTTATTTACATAGTTTCCCCCATTAGAGTGTGAGTTCCTTGAGGGCAAGGATTATATGTGTTTATTTTTGTATTCCTTAGTACAGTACCTGGCACATAGTGAATACTTAATAAATGATCAGTATCTGACTAGTCTTGAGGGAGAGATAGTCATTTTAGGGGCACTGAGATGAACTTTTTTTAAGCTACTTTAAAGACCTAAATAATAATTGAAGAGCGGTGATTGCCAATCCAGGTTTTTTTACTCCAAATTCAGCCTTCTTTCTGTTGTGCCATCAAGAGTTATTAGAGTGATGTCTTTTGTTTCTAGGAAAACACTTGATCCAAAGCACAGCTTCCCTCCTCTCTATTCTAATTGTCACCACATTAGTTCAGACCCTTATCACCACCTGCATGGACTATTGCAATAGCCTCCTAATAGGTCTCCTTCATATTGACTCACTTTCTTCTATAAATTATTCTTCATACTGCTGCCTTATTAATTTTACACTAAAATTCCATAGGGGAAGTTAGCTAAAGAGGGATGGAAAAACCTTCAAGAATGAAAAACTTGCAGACACAAAGGGAAACAGGTTCCCCGAAGGGGAGAAAACAGAACTTGTCTGAAGAGACTGATGTAGATGCTCAGAGACCTCACCAATCAATTTAGATTTTCAAAAGATATCACAGAAGAGGTAGGTAAGGGGCAGGTAACAGAGGAGGAATATAAAAGCCTTGCAGAGTTCTGTAAAAATAGTGTCAAGAGGGCTAAAGCTTGGACTTAGCAGAAGCTGGTGAGGGAAAGGAAGGAGAATAAAAAGGTTTTTCTTTTTCTTTTTTTCAAGTTGCATTGAGAAAAAGATCAAAGGGGGACAGGACCACTATTTGGACCGGATGGCAGAGTGATAAATGACAACACAGAGGAGGTGCAGCTGCACACTTCATATTTTGTTTCTGTTTCCTCTGTCAAATAGGATGACCTTTGCAGTAGAAATGATAGAATGAAAATGGCTGACAGGGATTTGGTAACCAAGATATGTAAGGAAATATAATATGGGAGCACCCAATTGTCTTTGATAAATTCAAATCACCTGGTCCTGAAGAACTGACTTTATCCTCAGATACTAAAAGACAGAGTTAATTGTCAGGTCTGAGACAATGATAAATAGATAATCTTGCTAGGATTTTTTTAACTTTAATTTTTGACAATGATTTCTTAAGGACCATGGGATAACATAGGACTGGAGAATAGCAGATAATTTCTCAACTTGCAAAAAAATATGGAATTGATGAAATAGTCTGTACACTGTAGATCATGGAATTCAACATTAATCCCTTGGAAATTCTAGAATGGGACATTAACAGGATAGTAAATACTTGGAAAAGGCAGCAATGACTAAAAAGAGCCATTACAGCTTCATTAGGAATGGGCCATGCTGTATTTCATTTTTTTGACTGGGTTTCCAAACTGGAAGATCTGGGAATGTCAGTGATGAGTGTTTATTTAGATTTTAGCAAGGCATTTGATAAAGTACTTTGTACTATTCGTGTGGAAAATTTGGAGAGATGTAGACTATTAGGTAATAGGAGTTAAATCGATTTAGAACAGGTTGAATGGCTGGATTAAAAGAACGGTCATTGATAGTTTGCTGTCAGCTTGGCAGGAGGTCTCCAGTAGAATGCCCCAGGAAGCTGTGCTTGGCCCTGGGCTGTTGAGCATCTTTATTAATGACTTGGATAAAGGCATAGATGACATACTCATAAAATCTGCAGGTAACATAAGGCTTGGAAGGTTAGCTAACATAAGGGATATTAGAATCAGGATAAAAAAAATCTAGCTGAATCTATTAAGATGGAATTCAGTAGGAATAAGAGTAAAAACTGATACTTGTGTTCTAAAAATCAACTTCTAAAGTATAGGGTGAGGTGACATGGCTACATAGTAATTTATTTTTAAAAATCTAGTTTTAGTAGACTACAAGCTGAATATAATTCACTCTGGTAATGTGGCTGCAAAAAAAGCTAATTCACTCTTGGGCTATCTCATTGTTCCTCTCTACTTTCCCCTGTTCAGACCCCATCTAGAGTACTGTGTTCAATTCTGAGCACTTCAGTTTTAGAAGGCCATGATTAAACTAAAGGTTCAAGAGAAGGGTAGCCAAGGTTATTTAGGACCTTGAGTCGATGCCATGAGCTTATCAGTAGAAGGAACTGAGGATTTATAACTTATAGAAGAGGAAATTCAGTTGGGGGTGGATGGAGATGATGATTGGCAAGAAGAGGGACTATATCTGTTCTGTTTGGCCCCAAGTAGCAGAAGATTGCAGGTGGCAAATCTAGGTTTAATGACAAGAAAAAAACAACAACTTCATAACAGAATGTTGCTAAAGTGGAAAAGGTCTGCCTAGGGAGGTGGTAGAGTTCTCCCTCATTTGAAGTCCTCAGACTACATGACCTCATCAGATATGTTATAATGGGCGTTAATTTTTTTTTTCAGCAGGGTTGTAGGCTCAGAGATTAATTTTCATTCTGGTTTGGACAAGATGGTCTGAGGTCTCTTCTAATTCTAAAAGTTCTGGGATCCCTTATATCCAGCTTGGCTTATGACAATTTTTTATTCAGAATAGCATTTTACTGACTCATTTTTGCTCATTTAGTAAAGTCCATACTCCTTGGTATAGTATTCAAGATTCTTCTTCGTTCTTGACCTGACCACATAGACATCCTATCCATTCATTAGTCCTCAGGTTAAATTCATTCTTTCTCAGGATACCTTCCCTGATTAACTCTATCAACAGTGGCCTTTGTACCTTTTAAGTGTCCATTACATTCTTTTAGGCATTAATAACATCATTATTCAGTATTTATATATTTGTCATCACTGTGTTGAATTGTGAAATTCCTTGAAGTCAAGGACTATAAAGTTTTAATTGTTTATATATCTCACTTAGCACCTAGCACAGTGTTATTTAATAAATTTCACTGAGAGGAAAAGTATTAGGATGGGATGGATGTCTAGAAAGCTGAAGCTATGGGTACTTGAGTTTAGGTCCCAGCTTGGGTGCATACTGACTATATATGCTCCCCTTTCCAAGACTATATGCCAAAGAGATTGTTACTATTCTGCATCTGGAACTTCCTTATTTCAGTAAGATCCTGTCCCTATTTCTCCTTGATAAGGAAATGGGACATATTTGAAAGCATTCTAGGCTTGGGGTCAGGTGAAGGCTGGCTTCAACCTTATGTCCTAAAAGTAATAATATGGAATTCAAAGACTTGCCTACCCTCCTCACTCAGACTTATACAGGGCAATTTCTAGGTCCTCAGGGGCTGGCTGAGCATACCACAGACTTAGCCCTAAGAGCAGCCAGACTTGGGACCACAGGAGGTTGAGGAATGTGGACATTGGGTGCAGAGATAGAGCAGAGAGGGGTGGCACACAGCAGATACCAGGGAGACTCGAAAAATAGCCTCAGGGCAAAAACCTCTCCATAGCTCAATACACAGTGAGTCTGACCACTTCACACAGACTTCTGGCTGGGAAGGAAAGAGAAAACCAACAAAGCAATGGCTACCAACACCCAAGAAATGCAGTCTACAAGCGCCAAAAAGAACAAGAGAAAGGCATTGACCCTAGATAGTTTTTATGGAGAAAAAAATCCAGACTCCAGAGGAGACAGCAGAAGATGACAAAAAAGCAAACACATTCAAACTTTCCCCCCAAAAATGGAAATTGGTCACAAGCTCTCCAAGAAATCAGGCTGGAATTTGAGAACCAAGTTAAAAAGATAGGAGAAACTTGGCAAGAAAAGTGGGAAATAGTTCAAAAAGAAAATAACAGTTTAAAAGACAGAATCTCCCACTTAGAAAAAGAAGCCCAGAAATCAAATGAAATGATAAGCAAATTGAAGACCAGAAATGACTTGCTGGAAGCCATGAAAAGCAGGATAGACCTAACTAAAAAGGAAAATAAAAAAATCATAGCTGAAAACCAATCTTTAAAGACCAGAATTGGGCAAGTAGAAGCTAATGATCTCACAAGACAGCAAGAATTAATAATGCAAAGTCAAAAGAATGGCAAAAACAGAAGGAAACATGAAATAGCTCACAGAGAAAAATCACTGACCTGGAAAACCAATCTAGAAGAGACAATTTGAGAATTGTTGGTATACCTAAAAACCTAGAAATAAACATAAACCTTGACATCATACTACAAGAAATTACATAATAGTAATAATGTGACCCTGGATGAGTCTCTTAACATTTTTGATCTTCAATTTCTTTATTCATATAACAGAGATAGAAACATGGACCCTCTACACCCTAGAGGGTTATTGTGAGGAATATACTAACTTCAAGCACTAGAAAAATGTGAGTTATTGTTTAAACATGAGTTATTATCATACTGAATGGATGAAAGAAAAATTAAGGAAACCCAAATCACCAGGACATATAGACAATTTCTCAAAAGAAGGGGAGAGAGAACAGACATTTGTTAAGTACCTAATATGTGCCAAAGGTCCATGTGAAGAGCTTTAAAATGTTTTTTTCATTTGATCCCCACAACAAGCAGGTGCTGTTATTACTCCTCTTTTATAGTTGAAGAAATTGAGGCAAGCAGAGGTTAAGTGATTTGGCTAAGGTCACTCGTTAGGAAATGTCTTTTCCTGACTAGCTTCTCTGCTCTACCCACTGCACTGTCTACATTCCTTAACATAACGAAGTTCCCAAGACTCAGTTTCAAGGAGAACTGAAGGATGATCCTGCTCAGGATCCCAAAGTTCTATTTCTAAGGACACCCCTTACACATCCTTTCTCATCCCTCCACCCTCCCCCACCAACAATGGCAAAAACTTTCAGATACCTAATATTGGCCTGTGAAGAGTGTTGGTTTGGAAACATGGCCCAAGCTGCAAACAATGATACTGCCTTCAGACTCTCCTAGGCCAAGTAGTCAGGGTCTTTGGAATCATGGATGACTCCTGGCAGAGCTCAGTATTTGTGGGCGGCTAGAAGTCCTCTTCCTGGGCAGTTAGCAATGTGGCTTTGGTGAGTCAGTCAACTGCCTTGGCATCAAGCCAAGCCATCATTTTCTCTTGGGAGAAATGTTTCCAGAAAGAAGAGTCCATAGGTCAAGTTGGGCAGTGGTTTTCTAGAGGCAATTTCCTGATCTTATAAAAGATACTATAATCTTATTTTTCAAAGTTAGACAATTGTGTAGTAGAAATCTGCCCAAGGGTGAAACAAAAATAACATATATGTATATATGTATGTGTGTATATACACACACCCCCCCACACACACATAATATATATATATATA